>NC_091630.1:22942645-23137645 GCF_027580195.1 Bos mutus | reverse complement strand
CAGGAACTAGACTCAGCATCTCAGCATTCAGCCTCCATAGCTTTGAACTGTGTGAACGACTGTGCTTTATCTTGATTTTATTTCGTGCATCTGTTAGCAAGATGTGTGCTAAGGTAATTGCCTCTTTACTCCCATTTTGGTTTGCCAAAGACTTCATAGGCACTCTTTACTTTCAGATAGCAGGACAAACTTGTATATGTATGCATGTATATATATATACACACACCAATATATATGTGTGGGCTTCCCTGGTAGCTCAGTGGTAAAGAATCCACCTGCCAATGCAAGAGATGCAGGTTCGATTCCTGGGATGGGAAGACCCCTGGAGAAGGAAATGGCAACCCACTCCAGTATTCTTGCCTGGGAAATCTCATGGACAGAGGAGCCTGGTGGGCTACAGTCCACAGGGTCACAAAAGAGTCAGACATGAGTTAGTGACTAAACAACAACAACACACATATGTACAGGAGAAACAACGTGCATAATGAAAAAAAAGCTTCATGTGGAAAAACCCCAAGTTGTACTCTGACAATGGAAAGACAGTTCAGTAAAGATGAAGTGAAGTTGTATTAATCATGAGGAGAACTCTCATGACGATGAGTCATGGGAGAAAAGTTTGGGGAACATAAGAAGGAACTAGCTGTATTAGGCCAAAAGGTGAAGGCCATTTATTGAGGCTCTTAATGAGGAATTTAAAGTAGATCAGTATGGCAACATAGGGGCTACGAAATGCTTCAGAATAATGTAATCAAAGTAGCTTTATAGTTATGGCTTTAATATAAGGGCAATGTAGGACACTGTAGAGGAACTGATGGTTTATTAAAACTCAACACTATTACCATGTTGAAAAAAGTAAAGCATTGTAAAGATGGCTCAAAGGAAATGACAAACCATTAAATTTTCCTCGGAAAACTGCATCCCCATTTTAAGTACTTCTTAGTTATAAGATGGACTTCCCTGGTGGCTCAAATGGTAAAGAATCTGCCTGCAATTCAGTAGACCAGGGTTTGATCCCTGGGTCAGGAAGATCTGGAGAAGGGAATAGCTACCCACTCCAGTATTCTTGCCTGGAGAACCCCATGGACAGAGGAACCTGGTGGGCTACAGTCTATGGGGTCACAAAGAGTCAGACATGACTGAGTGACTAAGCACTAGTTATAAGATAAACATCAATGAATTTAACTCAGACATACAACTACCTAGAGAAACAAAATGTCAGTAAGTATGTCAAATAAATAATTTAAAATGAATGTTTTATTTGAATTAAGTAATTCCTTAAAATATTCACTTTCAAATCTCTTTAACAAGTCCTTGAGAACATCAGATATATGATACTGTGGGTCTCTTAAAAACAACGTTATTACATTTATTAGTGATATGTTCTCAGACAGGTACCTAAGCTTTAAGAGCCTTCTTATCTAACACATGCTGCTGCCTGGTTCTGAAAATTAAATGAGACAATGTACTTGAAAACATTGAGCACAGCACCCTGGCACACAGCTGTTTCATGAACATTGACAAAGGGTGGGAGAAGCAGAGGAGTTTCTTTTACAACTTTAAATGAATTGTAAAGATATACCTCTACTTACAGTAGAAGTGTCTCTCTAGCAAATCAACACAGTAGGGACCTCACCTTGATGACTCCACTCAAATACAAAATAGAAATGAAGTTTTGAAGAAATCTCAAGTTTTGAGATGGATTTTGGGTGTGGTTTGGTGATGTAGACTGGACATCTGGTAGCTCATGTATTTCCTGTCTCTCTCTAGGAGAACAGGAACCTTCCCTGCCTCCTTGATGGGCTGTCCGGGGAGCTTGCTTTGGCCAGTGAAAGGCGTGCAGAACTGACGTGTGTCACTTCTTGTTGGAAGCTAGAAAAACCAGCCTGTGCTTGAGCGTGATCTTTTCCCTCTCTTACATGTTGTTTCACATGGAGGTTCTACCAGCTGGGGTCATGAACTAAAGATATCATGGGGCAGTTCTAGGGCTCACTTTCTTTCTTTTATTAAAAAAAATTATTTATTTATTTTTGGCTCCGCTGGGTCTCTGTTGCTTGGTTCAGGCTTTGTCTAGTTGCAGCAAGTGGGGCTACTCTTCCTTTCCTTATGCATACTTATTGTGGTGGCTTCTCGTGTTGCAGAGCATGGGCTTCCACAGTCATGGCACACAGGCTTAGTTACTCCTCAGCACGTGGAATCTTCCTGGAAAAGGGATCGGACCCATGCCCCCTGCATTGGCAGGCAAGTTCTTTTCCACTGCCCCACCAGGGAAGTCCCTGGGACTCACTTTTGATGAATATGGAACATCGTTTGTTTAAGACACTGGGATTTCAGAATCCTTTGTTACTGCAGCTTAATCCAGTCTATTCAGAGCCTGGTGTGCTGCAGTCCATGGTGTCCCAAAGAGCTGGACACAACTTAGGGACTGAACAACAACAAATTCTGAGTGATAAGTTAATATCTAGGCTCTTGAAACCATTGGGAATAAAAAGTCCCTAGGTTCTATAAGTTCTAGTAGAGACTAAAGTTTTAGACAGTTCAGAACTTATGACATATTTTCAATAAATTTATTCTCTTCTTTAATATGAGTACTATTGTAATTTTTTATGAAAATCATACAAAAATTTATCTACACACCTGTTCAAGAAGTGGTTTGAGCTCTTCACAGTCTGATTCCAAAATTATCTTTTTTGGGGGGCCCACACTGCGCAGCATGTAGAACTTCCCTTACCAGGGATTGAATGTACATGGAGACTTAACCACTGGTCCACCAGGGAAGTCCCCAAATCTGTCTTGCTGATCTCATCTCTCACGACATCACTCCATGAATCTAACACTTCAGCCACACAGACTGCTTGATTAAAAAAAAAATATTGAAGTATAGTTGACTTACAATGTGTATTAATTTCTGCTGAATAGCAAAGTGACTCAGTTATACATATGTATGGATTCTTTTTTATATTCTTTTCTATTATGGTTTATGCTTGATTTTGGATTGATCCATGATCTATTTTGATTCCTTGCTTTTTTATCTTGGTATTTCTTTTATCTAATGTAGCTTCTTTCCTTTGCCTGCTGTTGAATTTCCACTTGTCTTGATTGCTCTATGATTGCTGACTTTCTATCCTCTTTTCAACTAAAAGCCACACTGTAATGAGGTAAGTGCTATAATTAGTTTGTGACCTGAGCAAAGTACTATGTAGTGATGGCTACTGATTTATTCATTCATTAAATAGTTTGTGTTGATTTACTCACAGTTGACAAAATTTTGAACACCTTTTGCTGAGAGAACAGGTCAAAACTATTTGATTCCTTAAATAGAAATTAAACAAGTATTTGTAACTTTTTTTTAAAAAGCTTTAGTTCCAGAAGTGTCATAAAAGAACTGAACAGCCACCCAAGAGTCCCATAGTCCATGGCTTCATTAGATGTTTCTTTAAGAAGAAACAGAACATCGACCAAAATCTCAGACAATAAAGAAACTTGTACAGTGAACATTTTAAAACCTAAATGCTATAATTAAAGATCATTTTGAGGATGATTCAACATTTCTAGGGATTTATTATTTTCACATTAGCCTGGCATTTAGGGGCCTACAAACTGATTCAACTTTATTATCACTCATGTAACCAAATTTGTCTGTTGCCATTCCTTTATATAACCCCTGTCTACTTTCCAAACTCTTCTGTCCTCTCAATGTCCTACACACATTCCTACCCTAGTGTTTAGTCACAGTTCCCTGCTAAAGTCCTTCCCTAACTTATCAGAGGGCTCCTGTCCTGCCAGATCTTAATGCACATATTCCTTCCATCACGATGCTTTCCAGTAGCCCACAGTGGGCAGCTTCTCCCTAGGTCCTTGCTGCAACTATCACCTGAATCATTTATTTATTGGATGCTTAGGAAGTGATATTCTGCTAATTTTATTATTACTATAAACTCATTTATGATCAGGAATACCATCTTAATGTTTCTGATCCTCATCACCTTGACTTGTACTCATACAAAGCAGACCTTGATACTAAAAAGGAAGGCTTCTGCTGGCTATTTAATGATGGGTCCTATCTGTGAAGGTACCAAGAGAGAGCTCCTTGGCAGGGTTGAGTAGCTCAGACTATTCTTGGATTAGCTGTTCTTTGCTGAACCACTTCTTTACACAACACAAAAAGCTAATTCTCCTCTTTATCACTACAAATCTGGACTATTAACCATCGGGTTCCCTTCAGCCTTCTCCTCTCCAGATAGGGAGAAGAAAGAAGATTTCAATTTTACAGGATGCTAAGTATTATATAGGAGCCAATGATAAAAATTAAAATCTAACATCACTGGTAATCATGATGTAGCCTCTCCATTTTTTATTAAAATACCCAAGCAAGAACCAGAAGATGAAAAGAAAAAAATCATAGCATCCTTGAGACATCCAAAAGTTAACTGTTAGAAACTGATGGAACTTCCCCAGCTGAAAGGCCACTGAAATTATCCTACATACAGCAATTAAGGGATAGACAAGCAGAAAATAGAAGAAATCTATGTAGTTAAAAAGTAAGCAACTTTACTTCTCTCTTTCCTGTAAACTGCTTCCACAGTATCTTGGGATTTTTTGCCTCTATTTTTTGACATGATCAGGATTCTGTTTTCTACCTCTATTCATAAGAACCTGTCTATTCAAGGCCCCAACTACCCCTTTCCCTAAAATTAATTACCTAGAAAGAAAGCTACTTGGAGAGATGATACATGGAAAGAATAAATAGAAGAGATTTGCTTAGGGCACTGCATCCTTTGGAGGTAAGAACTTAGAGAGGGAGGGACAAGGAGAAGCCTTCTTAGTGCAGCATATATAATCCACTGAACACTGGTAAATCATAGAAACTGGGTTCTGAGTTCTGAGCTGTGTCTCCAACCTTCCTGCTATAGATCTGAAAAGGACCACTGGACCATTGTTCACATGACAGAGCGTGAGGTTAAGGTAGAGCAATCCTGCATCCCAATTTATGTCTCTAGCATTGGTACAATTGTGAATAGTATCCCCTTTCCCTAAAAAGTATTCTAATTGATGAGGAGCAATCACCTTGATCTCCTGGGAGAAACCAGTTCTGGAATTTCCAATTCTCTCTTCTCATTCAAGGATGAGGAAATTTGAATAGCCTAGATAATTTAGTAAAAAAGAAGGAAAAGTATACACTGTCTGACTTAGAGGAACCATATACTCTTAAAAATGACTTGCAATATGCAACTTTTTCAGAAAGTAAATTATATCAACAATAAAAGATAGGAAGACATGGAAATATAGGACAGAGGGGGAAAAAGCCATAAGGAAATACCAGTTGATGTGCAAAGGTGTCTGGATAGGACTGAAAGGAATCATTTTAAGGAAACAACTGTAAAAGAAAAATAAAATTTCTTGGAGGCTAGACAACAGAACTGACACTGCAGGAAGTTAAATCAGTTATGCAGGTGCACGTTTAAAAATTTCTCCATTAGGAAAACAAGGCAAAGGGGTTTTTAGATGGTGCACTGCAAAAGCAGAGAAAGAAATTTTGTCCAAAAATATAGTCATATCCAAGGAAGAAAATGAAACAATTAAAAATAACAGAAATAAAGATCCAAAGAATATACCACATTTCAATAAAACAGAAATTTAGACCTAGTCTAGAAAATATTTTGATAGACAGGAAATAAAGGTTTTTGTAAGCAGAGGGGGAAATAAAGAGAAAAACTTCAAAGGGACAGGGATAAACATTAGGCTTTTGATTCCAACAAGTCTGGCAACATCTACAGAAATATACTTGCTAGCCTTATATGTAATTTTAAATTTTGTAGTAGCTGTACTCAAATAATAAAAACAAATAGATAAAATGACTTTTGATATATCTAGAACATGGTCAGATTATATAATTATACATAAATTTTAATGAGATACCATATACATTATCTCAGCTTATATAGTATAAAATATAATGTGTTTTATAGTACAGAATATTTATATATCATACAAAATTAAGAAGACATGCAGTCTCATTAATTTTATGCTATATAATCGGTCTATTAAATTTATATGAAATATATTTATAGCTATCTACCTACAGAACGGCTATAAATGTAGTAGTAAAGAACCTGCCTGACAATGCAGGAGACACAAGAGACATGGGTTTGACCTCTGGATGGGGAAGAGCCCCTGAAGAAGGGAATGGCGACCCACTCCAGTATTCTTGCCTGGAGAATCCTATGGACAGAGGAGCCTGGTGGGCTACAGTCCATGGGGTCACAAAGAGTTGGACACGACTGAAGTGACTTAGCATGCATGTATACAAAATAGATGGAGAAGGCAATGGCACCCCACTCCAGTGCTCTTGACTGGAAAATCCCATGGACGGAGGAGCCTGGTAGGCTGCAGTCCATGGGGTCGCTAAGAGTCACGACTGGGTGGCTTCACTTTCACATTTCACTTTCATGCACTGGAGAAGGAAATAGCAATCTACTCCAGTGTTCTTGCCTGGAGAATCCCAGGGACCGGGGAGCCTGGTGGGCTGCCATCTTTGGGGTCGCACAGAGTCAGACACGACTGAAGCGACTTAGCAGCAGCAGCAACAGCATACAAAAATAGAAGGCTAAATAAATTGTGGTGAAATCCAGTCATTCCATACTTACTTACTGAATGCCAAGTTTGTATCATGCTCTGTGTCTTGGGTCAGGTGTTTCTTAACTGCGGTATGTGAACTGTTCAAAGTACCAGATGTTTCAGGATTTCGCCTACATAGGTGATTCAAAGGAATCATTTTCTAAGCTCTACAATGTAGTTTCGTTTTCACTAATTCTCTCTTTTGCCCTTCCATTCACAGAAGTCTACTCTGTCTTTACAAATAAAAGGCACAACCCATTTTTATAGCATCTCACAGCAAAGTGTTAAAAACCCCAGGTTGGCAAAATGAAGGGAAAGCTCTAGGATACAGCCTCTGTTAAAGGCGTGTGTGTATGTGTGCGTGTGTGTATGTGTGTGTGTGTGTGTGTGCGCTAAGTCGCTTCAGTTGTGTCCAACTCTGTGCGACCCTATGGACTATAGTCCACCAGGCTCCTCTGTCCATGGGATTCTCCAGGCAAGACTATTGGAGTGGGTTGCCATGCCCTCCTCCAGGAGATCTTCCCAACCCAGGGACTGAACCCAGGGTTCTTAAGTCTCCTGCATTGACAGGTGGGTTCTTTACCACTAGTGCCACTTGGGAAGCCCCTCTGTTAAAGGAAAGTGCTTTAAAGGCACATCTGAAATACTGAAGTGGGCTGGGGCTTCTTCCCTCCAGGTGACACAACTCTTGGTAAGGGTGTTCATGCTTTCTCTATATATCTATTTAAGGATCAAATTCAGAAGAGAGAATACGGTTCTGGGGACATGAATTAACACGATTAATTGAATTGGAAAACAAGTCAGACTTTCTCCTTAAAGAAAATAAGAGTGATCTGGCTGACTGGCAGGGCAGTGAGATGTTCTCTTGAAATTAGGTTACCTGGAGATACTTTCGGAGAAGGCAATGGCACCCCACTTCAGTACTCTTGCCTGGAAAATCCCATGGATGGAGGAGCCTGGTAGGCTTCTGTCCATGGGGTCGCTACGGGTTGGACATGACTGAGTGACTTCACTTTCACTTTTCACTTTCATGCATTGGAGGAGGAAATGACAACCCACTCCAGTGTTCTTGCCTGGAGAATCCCAGGGACGGCGGAGCCTGGTGGGCTGCCGTCTATGGGGTCGCACAGAGTCAGATTTCATGAAATGACGGAGCTTGATCTGCAGCTCCAATGTTTTAACAAAACTATGCTGGGGGTACCCACTCAATATAATGAACATTAGCTATTACTAGTATTAGTGATCAATAAGTAGTAAATTAATCATAGATAAAGTTAATCATAAATAAGAGTAAGTAATCATAAATAAGTAAGAAAACTCCAGAAACTTAGGATTAAAGTTTTAGATATCAAGGGAATTCATTCTATTTCAATATTCATTTATGGGACACTTGAGAGCTAAGTCTTGTGAACTGTGTAAAACATGGAAAAGTGAATCTTGAAAAAGGACACGGATAGAGCAGGGATGACTCAGAATGGAAGGCATACGGGACAGCTTCTAAGAACACCAGCAGAGTGATGTAGATAACAAATTGACTTTCTGTCCATTTGTTTTCATCCCTAGACGGTTGTTAGTTCACTTACAATCACTGACTATGGCCAGGTTACTGGAGGTCCTAATGACATCTTTCAAATAAATGTATGCTCTATGTAAGGTAGACGTGACATGTAAATTGGGGACAGTTTTCTCTGCATGTTAAGGATGGCTGTGGCTCCAGTGAAGTCAGTCATTTAAACTCGACACCCATTACTTCTAACAGAAAATTATCCAATGAGATGACTCAGTATTTCGGTATTGGCCTCTGCATAGCTATCAAGGCTGTTAAATTTAATTTGAAAATGGAACCCATCATAAAATATTAATCACAAAGGACTGCTGGTATGGAGACACTTATCAGTCTATTAATTATATCATTCATTCCAGTTGGCTTTGATCTTACCCAGATAATCAGGCACAATGAAGGGTGTAATGACTAATAATAGTAACATCACTAAATATAATAACAACAGTAATAACTAATATATGATGAGTTTTACTTCTTACTATAATTTGTGGTAAGCACTCTGTATATGTATTAATATTACCCAAAACTCTTCTTTATAAATATTTTAGGATAAAGCTTCTGCAATTACGGTAGTTGGTGGTGGTTTAGTCGGTAAGTTGTGTCTGACTCTCGCGACCCCATGGACTGTAGTCCACAAGGCTCCTCTGTCCATGGGATTTCCCAGGCAAGAATACTGGAGTGGGTTGCCATTTCCTTCTCCAGGGGAACTCCCCAACCCAGGGATTGAAACTGCAGCTCCTGCACTGCAGGCAGTCTCTTGCATTGCAGGCAGATTCTTTACTGAACCACCAGGGAAGCTCGCTGCACTTATAATCATCCCCATTTTATATAAGACAACACTGAGGTTCAGGGAGATTAGGTAATACGCTCAAGGTGACAAGTTAATAAATGTCTGTGAGAGGAAACCAACCCAAGCCTGTCCAAGTTATATTATATGATCATAATATATAATACAGCCTACTATATGATTATAATCTATAATACAGCCTGCCTAATAAGCTTGTTTTGTTTATGGTTACACTTTTGTTTTATTTAGCACGGAAGGGTCTATGGTATGTGTGCGCGTGTGTGTATTTTTCTCTTTTTTTTGGTATCATTTACAAGACCAGTGAAAAGGCATGGTGATTCTATACCACATAATTAACACAGTACACTTATACTGTGAGGCATCTCAACTACAGTTAGCACAATTTAACTGGTGACTGGGACGATGGTAGCGCTGATCCAGACATCACCATCGCTTGGGTTTTTCAAGTATATAAGCTTTACAGACGACAACTTGTAAAATATTTCAAATTTGAAAAAGGCATGCCTATGCAGAAGAATAAACTAGAAGGGGCTGAAAATGAACTTGGAAAAATAATTTGAGGTAAGATTATACAAAACCACAAATGTCAGACAAAGGAAGAAGCAGTAGAAAAAAGTAATATAATTGGAGCTAGTGGACTTTGAGTTAGAGGATCAAATTTGACATTTAATAAATGGATGATCTTTAATAAGTCATCTCTCTACAACTGGGCCTCATTTGTTAAATGGAATTTCTGTGGAGACTAAATAAGGAAATATATGTAAAAGGTGGGTACATAAACACGGCAAAGTAAGGCACTGGAATTGTGTTTTAATAACAGGCAATGAGGGGTTCTGGGAAGTATGAATTATTGAAGAGTTTTTGAACTAGGGATCAGTCGACTTTGTTTTTCAGAATTCTTTTGAAGACAGAATCAGGGCAAGGACAAATCAGAGCAGCAGAATGTATGGACTTAAAATGAAAAAATGCACATTTTGTCATATTTATTATTAACACTGGACAATTTTCTCTAAAGGAATTACCAATTTATGATAATCCCTTGCATTCTATTAGTGCCTTAAACTTTGCAAAAGCCCTTTTCAAAGACATTATCTCACTTGATTTTTAGCACAAGAATTCAAAGTACAATTACATCTTGCAATAATGTGCCTGATGTTTATATAAATTCAGATATAATCTGACTAGTGAATAACTTCTATTCTCCATCCAGCCACTGTTTAAACATGGAAGTACACTAAAGTTCTCATTTTCTCATGGAGGCTGAGGGTTATTCTCCAGGACTAATTTTTTTTTTGCACCGGGCAGAAGTAATTGGCATTAATGAACCCAGAGATTCTTGGAACTACTGTTCCTATTGTAGATGTTCTAGCATCCATCACTTGCATACTCATCCCCACTCGAGTTTTTGAGCCAGGCTGAACAATTGCCACCAGGTGGCGCTAAATTGCAGCCAGGGAAGCCAGGCCTTAGAAGTTCCAGGTAGCTCAGGATGGCTGTGACCGATGACTACATAATAACAGGACCTCACATTTTAGATGACTAAATGTTGGGGCCCTAGTTATTTTATTTTACTGTTGATGTAAGAGCTTCTTAGTGAGATTTCATGACTTAAGGTCACACAGTGCTTTACTGACAAAGACAAGGACTCAGTCTCTAGATAGTAGGTCCTGTGCTGGAAAGAGTATAGGACTTGGAGTTGAATGTCATGAGTTCAAGTCCCAGCCTAGCTACTTCCTAAGCATTAGATGATAGGTAAGCTCTTTATCATTTCTGAGTCTGCTTTTGCACTAGAACTTGGGGCTACTCCTCTGGGATGTGGAAGAAAAATGCACGTGAAGCTTCAATAGGAAACCATAGCACACTATGTAAATATTAATGTGATTTGTTTTTCTCTGCTCTCAAATATTAATAATTTTAATTCTGTTTCTATTCTAGACTGTAAGGACAGAAAAAGAAAATACTTCATGATTGGAGCAGTAACTTTCAAGTGAAACATTTTTTTAAATACAAAAATACATTACCAAAGCCAGAGAACAATATCATTCCCTTTAATATGTCAATCAACTAGAATTTATTAAGCATCTACTATGTGCTCAATACTGCAGAGGCCATAGAAAAAGCTATGGCATATTTCTAGCCTAAAAGAGCTAAACAATCCGTCAGAAAAATGCATATAAGGAAATGCCAATAATGTAAGATAAATATCAGTAAAGACTGGAAGCAATGACAGTGTGGTGGTGATCAGAGAACCAGCGAGACAACGAGAACAGGGCAAGGGATAAACTCTCTGTAGTGATGGGGAAAACCTTGCAAAGAGTTAAGAATTTGCTTTTGCCCTGAAGGTTGGATATGATATAAACTGGCAAAAAAGACAGAGATGTTAGCTTCTCTGATTCATCTCTCTGCTTTTCTCTGACTCAGTGGTTCCATTTTGGTTAACATGATCCCAGAAGCACCAAGCAGATTCTTATCGGTCGTTTTCTAATAACTGCTGACCTATCAGTAGGGAATATGGAAAGACGGGCATGGAGTATAATTTTTCAGCAACTTCTGGGCGGGTGCTGCTGGAGAAGCAGCTCCCTTTTAAATGTATCAGCAGTTCCTCCTTTGCAGTGCATACAAGTTACTCACAGTTTGTATCTGTGCCAGTAAGATGAAGGTAATGCCAGCCCCACACACCAGTGGTAAAGATGTGTGATTTCACCCTTGGAGAATTTGACAGAATAATCGACTTTGATGATTAATCCATTCCAACAGGAGGCTCCGCATTGGTGAAGACGCATTTTCTGCCTTAAGTGACTACCCTGTTGTGCTGTATTCTTTAAAATCCTTTGGAAGTTGATATACTACAGGAAGGAATAAGGTTCAGACCTAGGGGAATCACTCTGATTCTTTTAGACTGGTGAAAAGCACATGAGGTGGCTGGCTGTTTTCTTTTGCTCTCTGGCTTTGACTAAATCAGGAGGATCTTACAGAATATACCCCTCCTGAGAAATCCTTGATAATAAGAGCACATGATCTCTCAACAAGGTTTGGGGAAAGAGAGCATTAGAGTGGCTCTGTGAAGTTATTATTGTTGCCATTTGAACATACTTGACCAAGATTATCATATACAGTGTGAATCACACACATATATACATCCAAGTACATACAATACACATGCATATACCTAAGTAAATATAGATGTGTATATATAGATAGATAGAGAGATAAAGCATGCCCACTAAACTTTCTTTCCAATAATAACTTAGCCAAAGAAGTAAAGAAAAATCATTTTTCCTGCAAGTACCTCTTCTTTCTGTACTCTCTCAAAATCACAATTTATTTCAGATTGTGGAATCTTATTGTTTAGAAAGATAATGTTTGAGAGAAACTATGATGAAGAACACATGTTTCTCTTATTTTAGAAAGAGCATATAAAAAGCCTACAGTGAATAAGAAGTTTCCAGGTTCTTTGGCCCCAGTTCCAGAAATTCTGAATCAGGAGCGTTCGTTCAAGATCCAAGAATCTCTAGTGCTTATCCCCTGCCGGGGGATCTGATGCAGACTGTCTAAGAACTACGATTTGAGAAGTGTAAGGATAGGCAGATTGGAGTCATTGAGATGTGTAAGTTATGACTTGCTAATGACATGGTATTGAGCTGGGTGCACACCATTATAACATGTCTACCATGGGGATATAAATGATATGAATAACCTCAATAGCATAGTTAATAGTAAAGAGTAGCAAAATGATAAGGATGTGATAGGTTTGGAGTATTTGTGTGTGGTCTCAGTCATGCAGTTGTGTCTGAGTCTCTGAGACCCTATGGATTGTAGCTCGCCAGGCTCCTCTCTCCATGGGATCTTCTGGCAAAAATACTGAAGTGGGTTGCTGTTTCCTCTTCCAGGGGATCTTCCCAACTGAGGGATCGAAATTGCATCTCTGATGTCTCCTGCATTGGCAGGCGGACTCTTTACCACTGAGCCACAATTTATTTAATTATAAGTTTACATTATTTAATTTTAAACAATGGCTGTGTTTAAAAACTAATTCCCCAAATCCACCTGCCCCCCCCCAATTTAATAACTGGCTATTATGAGCTAGCATGATGTGATTCCAATGCGTGTCTGTATCGGTCTCCACAGACAATAATAGGAGAATACAACCTAAGTTCATAAAATTAATGTGATAATGATTTGCCTTCAAACTATGAGAAAGGTTCTAATTATTTGTTTGTTTACTATCTGTCTTTAAGAATGTAAACTTTATGATGGTCTAGTCTTTTTATTTTGTTTTGTTCACTATCATGTCCCATGTCTATAGCGATGTTTTTGCAATATGGCATTTTTAAATATGTGTAGTGTTCTTGCCTGGAGAATCCCAGGGATGGGGAGCCTCGTGGGCTGCCGTCTATGGGGTCGCACAGAGTCGGACATGACTGAAGTGACTTAGCAGCAGCAGCAGCAGCAGAAAGGATGAATGAACACCTCTCTGAATACCCTATGATCCTCACTCCCCTCTCTGGCTCCATCACTTATTCCTTACCTTTTTTTTTTCTGTTCCAACAACTTACCTCTTTCTCCTGGCTCCTCCCCAGGCTTTTTCCCATCTTAAAAGAGAAATTCTCCTCAGGTAGTGCCCAAATTATCAATTCTGCTCTAAGAAGCTTCAGTATTAACTAACTTAATCTGATGCTCAGAAAAGAATCCAGTAAATATTTACCACTAAATTAACTTAGGATTAAAATTAAGTAGAAAATGTCCTTGTCCTAACCACTTGTTCTCCAGGCAGAAATCTGAGGTGTGAAAGTTGGGTATTGGGAAGTCAACCAGGACCAGAAAATGAGATGAGGAATAAGATAGCAATGGAATAAATGTAGTTTTCAGTTGTAAAAAGAGGCCACAGCTACAAGGCTTTAGAGTAGGGACTGGAAAGCTTTTGCGTACAGGGTCATACAGCAAATATTTCAGGTTCTGCGTCACAATTATTCTTGTTGTTGCTTTTTACAACCCTTTAAAAATATGGAAACCATTCTCCACTCATAGGACCATAGTTTGTTGATGCCTACATTAAAGGCATTAACTTCAAGGCATTGATGACCACATAGGTTTATGGGGTGAAGGACAAGATTCTAAGAGACAAAAACAGCATTTAAAATCTAAATAGACCGAGAGGATTCAAAAGGAGGAAATAAAAACAGTGCCACAATAATATGCATTGCGTGCCCACTCTGTGGCAGGATCTGGCTTAGTCCCTTGCATGTGTTTTCTCTCTAAATTCTCACAATGGCCTTATAAACCGGTGACTATTATTAGAACCACTTTAGAGATGAAACACAAAGATGTTAAGCAAGATGCCTGAGGTCACCAATCTAGTAAGTGAAAGACCTAAGCTTTGCCTTGGGAGTGCGCTCTAATGATCACTTTACACACACACACACACACACACACACACAGAAAGATCACTGAGTGTGAAATTCCAATATTTAAAATGAAATATATTTTCTAGGAAGTTTTGAAACAGTAAAATTGAATACTAAGATAATTTATTTCTCTGCGTCTCTCAACTTGAAGATAGAATACAGGGATGCTCACAGTTGGTGCAGTTCTTCCATCCCTGCATGCATATGAAAGGCCGGCCTTCAGAGGGAAGGACTGCCCCTCCCCACCCACATTCAAACTAGGCAAGCTTATGCGACTTGCTTTGGCCAATGGCATATGACAGACGTGATATGCCCAGTAAAAGCTCATTACCAACAGGTAATTCATCATATCCGGTTCCTGCTGCAAGTTCCACAATCCAGGATTCTTGAGTGAATGCAGTGGACAGAACTGCCCCGATGACCACACGAGACAGGCTGTATCACTGAAAATCAAAACTTGGTTTTTCAGACCACTGAGATTTGGAGTTGTTTGTAACTACAGTATAACTCAGCCTTTGCCAATTACTACACAAATGTCAAGAATTGTTTTCTATTGTAGTTGGGTTTAGGAATGCTTCTTCCTCAGAAAAATGGCTCATACTGAATAATGTCTAAAGAACTTTTGCCATCTTACAGTAACAACATATAATTCTGCTACTGTTGACTCACAAAAGTATGTGACCTACCAAGAGGTAGGCAGACTTAAAATATAAGACTCCAAGTTCCTGTAATGGATAAAAAGGTTAGCAGAGATCGAAAGCCTGTGAGATGCTTGGATGTAGCCAACGTCTGCAAACCCTCCAAAATGGGGCTGAGTTTTGAGTTTCAAAACGAAATCCAAAACCGTAGAAAAGAGTTTCACATTTCACCCTGAAAGTTTCATACAGCTAAAACTTTCATATCTTTTTCAGGTATCATACTACAAAAAGTTCCTAAAAATCTCCCTTAAATAAATAATGACTGCAGTCCCATCTATTAAATTCAGTATACTCTGCTGTTCTTTGTGTACAGAGATAATACCACTGACTTACTCTCAGTTAAGTATGCACTCTCAATTAATATTTATTCCTGATTGGTCCTGCCCCATACTTTATTCTCCCCCCAAATTTTAAGTATTGTGTACATAATTGCATACATTTTTGAAAAACGTGGTTGGAGTTTCTTGGAACTGAAGAAGCTAAGATATCTCTAGTGTATGAATCTCTTGATTACAGCACCATTAGCTCCATGTTCTTAATTAACCAGGTGACTTTTAGATGAAAAAAGGAAACATGGAGAATACCAGTATAATCCTTTGAAGAACTCCTTTAAACTATATATAAGAGCATGTAATACAGAATATCATTAAAATAAGCAAAAAGTAACTTAAGTTTTTAAACTTTCATAACGTTATATTTGATGAGTAAAAATATTGTGTTCCTTGATTTACTTCAACTCAAGGGCAAAAATTGCTGAGTCATGTCTCCTCAGGAATAACATTCTACGCCTCTCTCTTAACTTTTATAACATGTAGCACACTGGAGAGGCCAGCCTTGTTCATGTTCTTCCGTTTATCACCCCAAATGGAGCAACTATTCCATCAGCCATGACACGCACACTCTGAGCCCCCAATTTTGTAATAGAGAACAATTCCAGCTAAAAGATATCCCTGCTATCATGTAGAAGTTGTTCTTTATAACAACAGTACGAAAAGGGAAGTAAGTAAACCTAGATTTTATTTTTTTTCATCTTTGTTTCAACCCATGGCGTATGCTTGGAATATAGCAGGTATTAATTATTGTTTCCCCAAAAAATGACTTTCAGCAAAGTTTTTTGATTCTTTTTGTTCCATAGTTTGAATATGTGCAAAATGGATATAAAAGCACATGTCTCACAAAATTACTATGCCATTAAAGGGAATAAAGAACAAGAGCAATGAAGCTCTTTTTAATTGGTAAAATACAAAATTAGGTATCTTTATCACACAAAATCCTAAAATGAGTTGGCCTGAACTATTATATACTATTTTTATAATAAATATATTCTATAACAATTCTTTAATTATTATAGTTATGTGACATTGGACGGCACAGTTATACTCTTAAAAACCTAAATGAGCCCAGTTAATCCAACTTTTACTTCTCGTGGATTGTAAATGTGATTCATAAAGTGTCCGGATTGTCAGACTTCTCCTAATTTTTAAACTAATTGACTCACTGCTGCTGCTAAGTCGCTTCAGTCGTGTCCGACTCTGTGCGACCCCATGGACTGCAGCTTACCAGGCTTCTCCGTCCATGGGATTCTCCAGGCAAGAACACTGGAGTGGGTTGCCATTTCCTTCTCCAATGCATGAAAGTGGAAAGTGAAAGTGAAGTCGCTCAGTCGTGTCTGACTCTTAGCGACCCCATGGACTGCAGCCTACCAGGCTCCTCCATCCATGGGATTTTCCGGGCAACAGTACTGGAGTGGGGTGCCATTGCCTTCTCCCAACTGACTCACTAGACAACTACATTTCCCAACCTCTCTTATAGTTAGATTGGAGCCATGTGACTAGTTCTGGCCAACAAGCAGCAAGCTGAAGAGGTGACTATTATCTTCTCCAGGCTAGCTCCTAAAACTTTATCTAAGAGCTTAATCTTTGAGTAAAGCATCACTCCAAGATAGAAGAAGACTTACTCCCTGAATGTCTGTGAGGTAAAGTGCCTCTGTCTCCCGCCACTTCTGGTGAAATACATTTGATTATAGCAAAGTGTCAGTTTGCAGGGGGTGAGAAATCAGTGCCCTGGACATAGTGGACAGACAGGCAGTTGCTGAGAGGGGGGTGGGTTAGAGGAAGGGTGGAGTGGGAGGTTGGGCTTAGCACATGTAAGCTTTTATATGTAGAATGGATAAACAATAAGGTCCTAGTGTATAGCACAGAGAACTATATTCAATATCCTATGATAAACCATAACGGAAAAGATTATTTAAAAAATATATATATATATATGTATATGTATAACTGAATCGCTTTGCTGTATAGAAATAATTAACACAACATTATAAATCAACTATACTTCAATTAAAAAACTTTATTTGAAAAAGTTAAAAAGAAAAAAAGTCCCAGAGTATTAATCATAATATAACTTGACTCATTGTTTCCTTTTTGAGAGGCAGGCTACAAAACAATGTCACATGACTATATCTATGTTTAGTAACCGTACATTTACATTTTTGGAGAAGGAAATGGCAACCCACTCCAGTATTCTTGCGTGGAGAACCTCATGGACAGAGGAGCCTGGAGGGTCCATGGTGTCACAAAGAGTCGGACACGACTTACGACTGAACATTTACATTTTAATACAAGTTCCTTAACTTGTTGTAGCTGAGTAACAAACAGGTCACCAAATGGCAGGAGTCCAAGGCCGTGCACTGCATAGCCCTGATGTAACCAACTCTGACCAATGGTAGACTTGGAGCTTGTAAGTATAGGTTATATGTTCCCTAAACAAAGGTCATGTTAAATGAGGTACATCAAATTGCTTCTTTATAATTCAGTATTTTTCTTAGGATGTGCCAGTTTATGCTTGTTGTCTCAGATTAACAATCAAACTCCCTTTCACTTTCAAATGTTTCCATTTTATATGTTACATTATTTGGCCAACTTTACCTAAAAGAACTTCTTTTCTATGCAGAAATAAGAACTCTGGGTAAGAAAAGATGATAAATAATTTTTGTTCACACTACTAGCTGGTATTTTTCGTAAGAAACACTTATTAAGTAGGTGATTAAAACCAAGGGGAATCATTCATTTATTTCTGCTCCACTTAGTACCAGGAGGATAAAAAGTGGAAAAGGCACCTTTGGAACACTTGGAAATATCACAGCTCCACAGATAAAATGAGAAATATTTATATTGTTTCAAAGTTATCCCTTGGGCATTTTAATCATGTTGACTAAAATATGATTTTATACAATAGTCTTCATTTTACTGTTATATACTTTATGCACTGATTCTGATTTGTGTGTTTTAGGCACTATTAATAATCTTGAAGTTGCCAAATTCACCTTTCTCAGGGATTTAAACTTTTCAGAATTCCTATGTATGCTTAGACTGGAAACCTTTTAGAATTTTTGAGGGCAGTAGACCAGTTGGTCACTGGACTTCTGTGTCTCGGCTTTGCCTTTTTCTCTTATCTGGGCCACAATGCTTAATATTTTGAACATTTAATTAAATTATTTGATTTGGCCACCCCAATGAATAAGATGGGAGATAACTACACATGCACACTCATAAACACACACACACATACACACAGGACTTCTGAAGATTAAATGAAGCAATACATATTAAGGTAATATATGACCTGAATGGTGCATACAAAGGTGAAGGCTGCATGTAAAATAATTCATCACTAGATTTGAGGTCACTTATTTCACATTCTGATGAAAGGGGTATCTAACAGGAAAACAATTCTGAATGTCTATATGTGGTTCATGCTCAGTCATGTCCAACTCTTTGTATCCCCATGGACTGTAGCCTACCAGGCTCCTCTGTCCATGGTTCATGGGATTGCCCACACAAGAATATTGGAGTAGGTTACTATTTCCTTCTCCAGCAGATCTTCCTGGCCAAGGGATTGAACTTGAGTCTCCTGTGTCTTCTGCGCTGGTAGGCAGGTTCTTTACCCCTTATTGCTCCCCAAGGGGAAAAAGTGACTTCTCTGATTGGTGAATTTCAGATAAGAAACTGGGTTCTGCCATTCCCATTCTTCCTTCTCTTGAAAGCCAGCTGGCCCTCAGAGAGCAGACCTCCAGGGCCCCTTCATGCCCAGGATGATCAGCAGTTTTTCAGTGCTTCCTGTAGTTCCAAGGATAAATCCACCTAAGTCTTGGATGCATTCTGAGGCAGCCCAGTTGGCTAACACACCTACACCATGATCTTCAATCATGTTATCGCATTAAAATGGCTATTCTGATTTTCATCTGACAAATGCCATATCTGCCTCTCAAAAGGAAAGGGGGAAAGACATGCTATTTGTTTGTCCTTGCAAATGCCAACAGAAATAAGAGACTTAATATAAAATGTAGATATCATGCACTACAGATTGATACCTTATTATAGTTACTATTTTATTTTGTACACATAAAATAATCCTAATCTTCTTTGTTGCACAAACATAATGCTTTCATTCGATTTTCCACTAAAAATTTATGATGTCTCCAAATATATATGGCACTGAATTAAATATCTTCATATACTTTATTAATTTTAGATTCAGAATGTATCAGTTTGGAAAACACATAAACAGGTAATTATACTGATTTAATATGGCAACATGCTTGGACTAGCTCTCCAATATTATTATCGTGATTAAAATGTAATCTCTTAATTGAATACTGGCTTAGAGTTCAGAAACACTTCCTCATCCGTGATCATTTGATCCTGTCATTTGCCCTCCATTGGACCAGGTCGCCTGTGGTAAACGGCCGCAGCCACGCATCACTGTGGAGAGGCCACTGGCTCTCAGGAGAATCCAACGTACAACCCCAGCCGCCCCAGTTTTATGTGCTAACCAGTGAGCTAAATGGTCAAGGGGGAGACCTCATCAGAAGATAAAGTGGGATTCATACAAGGAGTGCAGGGCCTTGTGGAGTTGAATTGTAGTCCACTTTCCCAGATGAGACAGCACATCTTATCTAAGTATTGCAGATGTTTCTCAAATGACCCAATAAATATTAGAATATCATCTAGGTAAATGAGGTAAATATGTCATTGGAATCCTGCAGCCTTCCATAATTAAATGCAACACACCAGCTACCTATTTTCTTTCTAGCAAGCTAAACTTGGCCAGCTTGAATTGCCAACATATTCTAATCATGTTCTTTCCTAAAGAAACTGGGATGTGTTCACCTTGGCATGGGTGGAAGTATGAAGGGAGAAGGCAGTTACCTAATTAACATGATATAACTTAATTAATTCTGCATCCTTACAGCATGGATGTAACCGTGGATTTCAAATGTAAGATATCAAATCAATCATGTTAGAACTCTAAAGCACGTGACATTTCATATATCCTTTATGTCCTTTACGCTGCATCCAATTTCCTGACATATTCAGGACTTAGAAAAGATGTGTGCTCAGTTGCTCACTCATGTCTAACTCTTTGTGACCCCATGGATTGTAGCCCGTCAGGCTCTCCTGTCCATGCAAATTTCCAGCCAAGAATACTGGAGCAGGTAGTCATTCCCTCCTCCAGGGGATATTCCCAACCCAGGGATTGAACCCGCATCTCCTGCATTGCCAGGTGGATTCTTTACTACTGGGCCACCAAGGAAGCCCTTAGAAAAGATAGCTCCTATAATTCTCGTGGATATAATGTAATCCAAATACATGTATGTGTTTCCCTGGTGGCTCACATGGTAAAGAATCTGCCTACAATGCAGGAGACCTGGGTTTGATCCCTGGGTTGCAAAGATGCCCTAGAGAAGGGGATTCTTGCCTGGAGAACTCCATGGACAGAGGAGCCTGGTGGACTAAGAATAAATATGCACAGGTTTATTTCTGCCAATTTTTTTAGTGGTGTAGAACCCATGTAAAACCAATTCAACAAACAACTTTAGGATCTTCATTAGCTTTAGAACTGGGCTGTATAATTGAAAATATTTGTTATTGTTCAGTTGCTCAGTCATGTCCAATTCTTTGGGACCCCATGGACTGCAGCATTCCAGGCTTCCCTGTCTTTCACCATCTCCCAGAGCTTGCTCAAACTCATGTCCATTGAGTCAGTGATACCATCCAACCATCTCATCCTGTGTCGTCCCCTTCTCCTCCTGCCTTTAATCTTTCCCAGCATCAGGGCCTTTTCAAATGAGCTGGCTCTTCGCATCTGGTGGCCAAAGCATTGGAGCTTCAGCATCAGTCCTTCCAATGAATATTCAGAACTGATTTCCTTAGGATTGACTGGTTTGATCTCCTTGCAGTCCAAGGGACTCTCAAGAGTCTTCTCCAACACCACAGTTCAAAAGCATCAATTCTTTGGCATTCAGCCTTCTTTATGGTCCAACTCTTAGATCCACACATGACTACTGGAAAAACCATAGCTTCGACTATGCAGACCTTTGTCGGCAAAGTAATGTCTCTGCTTTTTCATATGCTGTCTAGGTTTGTCATAGCTGTTCTTCCAAGGAGCAAGAGTCTTTTAATTTCATGCCTACAGTCACCATCTGCAGTGATTTTGGAGCCCCCCAAAATAAAGTCTGTCACTTTTTCCATTGTTTCCCCACCTACTTGCCATGCAGTGATGGGACCAGATGCCATGACCTTACTTTTTTGAATGTTGAGTTTTAAGCCAGCTTTTTCACTCTCCTATTTCACCTTCATCAAGAGCCTCTTTAGTTCCTTTTCACTTTCTGCCATAAGGCTGGTGTCATCTGCATATCTGAGGTTATTGATATTTCTCCCAGCATTCTTGATTCCAGCTTGTGCTTCATCCAGCCCAGCATTTCACATGATGTACTCTGCATAGAAGTTAAATAAGCAGGGTGACAACATACTGCCTTGACGTACTCATTTCCCAATTTGGAACCAGTCCATTGTTCCATGTCTGGTTCTAACTTGCTTTTTGACCTGCATACAGGTTTCACAGGAGGTAGATAAGGTGGTCTGGCATTCCCATCTTTTTAAGAATTTTCCACAATTTGTGTGGTCCACAGTCAAAGGCTTTAGTGTAGCCTATGAAGCAGACATTTTCTCTATTTCTCTTGGTTTTTCTATGGTCCAAGAGATGTTGGCAATTTGACCTCTGGTTCCTCTGCCTTTTCTAAATCCAGCTTGAACTCTGGAAGTTCTCAGTTCATGTACTATTGAAGCCTAGCTTGAAGGATTTTGAGCATGACCTTGCTAGCATGTGAAATGAGTGCAATGCTTAAATTGTAAGGTTTTGTTAACCCATGTTTTAAAGTAAAACTAGGTTAAAACTGTGGAGAAAAAGGTCCAAATTTTCAGGATTTGTAATGACGGGCCATCTGCATCTGTGTATTGTGTATTTCTCCAACATGTTAATCTATATCACACACTCTCTTCCTTTGCCACACATAAATTGGCTTCTGCCCACTCTTTAGGCATCAAGGACCATATAAAACTCTGTGTCTTTGGACCTGGAATGTCCTTCCCTGCCATCTACATCTAGCAAATGCTCTTTATTTAACCACTGCCATACCCTAGGGGCTTCCCGGGTGGCGTAGTGGTAAAGAATCTGCCTGCCAATGCAGAAGGCTTAAGAGATGCAGGTTTGACCCCTGGGTGTGGAAGATCCCCTGAAAAATCTTCCCTGGAGAAGGAAATGGCAACTCACTCCAGTATTCCTGCCTAGAAAACTCCATAGACAGAGGAGCCTGGTGGGCTACAGTCGCAGAATTGGACACAACTGATCGCACACACTAAACCCTTCAAAACAGTTACTCCCCTCTCCCCTTGGTTTTTATAACAATTTTCTCCCCAACATGTTCCACTGTAATTTGTATTTTCATATTTATCTGCCCACTGTTAATTTCAATGTTATCCCCTTCTATGCATTAATAAAAGTCACCAATAAAATTTAAATATGACTCTTCCCATTTACTCATTTTTTACATACTATTTGCTCACTAATAAAACCTTGTCTGTTTTGCCCTCAAAATGATTGACTCATCTTCTAGTGCCCACTGAAAAACCTGGGAAACATGAGGAATACATGTCCTAGTATTTATGAATAACACTGTTTTTTTCTGATCTGAGTGGACAGCTCTCCCTCTATGTATTCCATCTCATTAGCGCTTGGCATTAGGTTAATAGTTGGTTCTAATACCATTTCAACAGAATGTGAGTTATTTGGGGGCTAAAGTGAAGTCCCAGTATTACCCATTCTTTCAATATTCATTTGGTTGTTGTTTGCTTGTTTTCCCTTTGGAGAAATGTTACAGAGCTGGAATAATTATTTTAGATAACATTAGGTTTCCTGTGAGTCCTGCCTGTCCTAACCTTCTGTTCTAACATTTGTTCTTTTTGGCTCAACTATGTCAAAGAGAAACAAAAAGCAAGAGAGCTACCTTCACTTTTTATTCTCCTGCTGCTGACCTGGTTGTCAGAAGAGAGAGCAAGGCACAAAGCCAAAACACAAGGCTGTTCTCAAATTCATGACCTGAATTTTTCCAGCGTCAGGACAAATAGGTGGGGAACTGATGTGGATCCCCAAGCACCCTGTACATATGCGAACCCTTCTGGGGCCAAGGGGTGAGCGATCAACTCCTTCATGGACCACACTGAAACACCTGCCTTCCAGTGCAAGAGAAGGAGATATTTTTCTCATTAAGGCAGCTTATTTCCCTTTAAAAACATCCTCCCAAGAAAAGCTCTGATCTTAACATCTGAGAGGAAAAAGCTGCAAACAAAAAAATTGCACTGAAACGTGCCTTGGAAAAGATAGATGTGGAAAATCCATCCCAAATCACTACTATTAACACTACACTGTTCGTACGACTCCAACTCACACTGCAGCATAAGAATTTGTGATTTTTGAAATACTTTTTACTTATACTTGATAACCAAGATCAACCTCCCTATAATACAGGTGATAACTATTCTTGCGGAAGACTTAACACATGCTGCAGTTATGTATTATGACTAGTCCTTTAACTATTACCTGTTGAAATCCATCTCTTAAAATTATTGCGCAGAAAATGCAGAGAGATGGAAACTTGCTTGTTCTTCAAAATAAAACAAAAAAGCAAACACAAAACAAATAGAAACAGCCCTTTAAGAAGCTGAGCAGACACTTCCTGTCAAATAATGAACAACATTGTAGGGCTGATTTATTCATACTACAGCTGTGATTTGATAACCAATTCTGTGTGGAATTTATTTGTGAAATGTCACACAATCCAAGATGTTTTAATTATGTTACATTTTATCTGAGACTGCTGATTATAAAATGAGTGAATCAGAATTAAAACTAAAGTCTAGAAAAGATGTAGAGACTGCTGTAGTGAAAGTAATTCAAACCTGGCATGTCTGATTGGTGATTTCTGTTTATCCTTTAACGAAAATACTTCTGGCTCAAAAACTACACTTTACTTAAAAAAAATAACTGCAGTTTTTGGTTGACACAATTCTTCATTGTAAAAACTCTACAGTCACCACCATGAAGACTATGTTTTCAGATACTATTCACACATCCCTGAGGAACAAATTTGTAGACATATATTTGACACCACTAAATGATGCATGTTTTAACCACCATTTCACTGCTGTTTACATGTGACACTGATCATATATTTGATGTTGGCATGGTACATACCACCTTTAGCTTAGCAGATTTATTTGACTGTTTTGGCCACTGTAATTCAAGTACTTTTTTAAAATTTTAGATTAATTATATAACATTAGTTTACATAAAGTAGTTAAGTTTACTTTTAGCCTAAATTATTCAAAGAGAGGATTATATTATACTTTTAGAATAACTCTAGCTTAACTCACCCATTAACAGCAGATAGAAACAGTAAATAAAAAGTAAGGAATTTCACATAATAGATCAAATGTTTGGTGAAGCTCCACTAAATCAAAGAAATGTCAACTGAACTGACTTCATAATATCATTTCAGAATTTTCTATCTTTTGCCAAATAGAAAATCCTAACAATGTGACTTCTGCTTGTTAAATGTCTAAAAATATACTTCAAGCATTAATTATAGCCAACTCTTCTGCTGTTTTTCTTCTTTCATTCCAGGCTAAAACTAGGAACAACAAAATGCAGAAATGAGAAATACTTTTTATTTCCCTATTCAATCTGAAATGTGGTTTATTTAGGTGGATCTAGAGATTATCATACCAACTGAAGTAAGCCAGACAGAGAAAGACAAATACCATAGGGCATCGTTTATATGTAGAATCTTAAAAAAAAAAAAAAAAACACAAATGAACTTATTTACAAAACAGAAATAGACCCACAGACATAAAAAGCAAACTTGTGGTTGTTGGCGCCTGGGAGGGATGGACTGGGAGTTTGGAAGTAGAATATACACACTGCTATGTGTGCAGGAGACGGCCAACTTTGACATGCTGGGTGGTGCAGGGAGCTGTGCTCAGTATCCTGTGATAACCTATGATGGAGGAGAATATACACAAAGAATATATGTGAGTATATGTGTGTGTGTGTGTGTGTATGGCTGAGTCACTTTGTTGTACACCTGAGGCTGGCATGACATTGTGAATCAATATTACATCAATAAAAAAACTTTAAAAACGTGGTTGATTTAGTAAACTTCATTCTCATTTAACTATCCCTAACAACAAAACAACAATAAAAGAAAATCACTATTTACTATAAGAAAGGACCATATAAAGAAATGGCAGGATATAACAAAAACAAAATATAAAGTAAAAAACGTAGACAGTGCTGTCATGTCAGAACTGACAGTGATGAGGTCAATAAGAAATCATTTAAAAGTCAGCTACATTGAAATTCTGGACAATAACCAGCTTTTACATAAGTTACAGGATGTAACAAATCTATCAGCAGGTATCTAATACGTATCATTAATCAAAATAACTAGGAAGCCAGTAAGGTGCTATTTCGTGAACCAGATGTGTATATACGTATTTCCAAATTGTAGAAATATAGAAAATGTCTGTTAAAATAATTTTTGAATACCTGATTAATTCTGAAATTACTAAAATCAATTCAGGCTAAGTCTTTCTTCACTGAAGGCGGATAAAGTAACTTCAAAATCCACAGCCACTGGTTGCCATGCAACCTACTGTAGTATTATGTCAGAATAAGCCGGGCTTGAATTTTCCAGGCCCTCTTGCTTTGCAGACCTGATGTTTTGATACTCTAATGCGTCTCAGCTAACTTCCATTAAGTAGTGTTTCGTGGGGTAGTATTCCAAGGTTAAAATGATTAAATAACTTTTATGGTTGATCAAATATAAGCCCTTATTATACAGTAGGCAAAACCATACATTTTAATTACTTTGTTATCAAAGATCTAAGTATTTACATTTCATTTTTCAATAATAATTCTGAATTTAGTAGACCCTTCAAAAATACCTAAAGTTATTGCTATTTTAAAATATTTATAATAAACAGTAATAAAATTAATATAGGAAATAATAAGTAACACTCACAGAATATCAGGTGTTGGTATTTTTATTTTATGCCTTTGTGGAACTAGTTTAATTTTTTCAATGTAATGGAATTAATTATGTGAGGGTTTGCATTATATTTCTCACTTTGCAACCATGCACAAAATAAAGAAAACTGATCAATATTTGATCACAGTTACAGTGCATTAATTCAAAGTTAATTTTCAGTGGAATCACTGCCATTATTCACTTTTGAGAGGTGTTAAATGATTATGAAGAAAAACACCTAATCTTTGTAGAAAGAAAAAAATGATATATTTAAAAATAGAGGCTTAACAAAAGAACCACATTATTAAGAAAGAGAAAATCCTTTCAAAATAATATTCATAACTATATGTTTAGAAAAATACTGATTAAGCTTCATATTTTACATCTGAGTTTGTGCAAATATGAACTATTCTCTTATAAAGAGGGAATCAGAGTGAGTAAAATCTCCTTAATAAAATCATCTCTCTTGGAAATCCACTTATTATCAAAATGGAAAGCAATTTAAAATCTAGCCATTAACCTCTAGCACTTATGTAAAAACAGATTTATTAGAATAGAAGAGAAATACCATTTTGGTAATTTACACTATAAATATTTCAAAATAAAAATATTACCTTTCATTTATTACAAAGGAAAGTGAATATGTCAAAATTCACTCACACTTAATTTTAATGGCAAGATGTTCAGATAATTACACCTTATAGAAAGACTGAAATTTGCAATTAAATCCAAATAGATTTAATATTGCTTATGTTTGACATTAGGTAAATTAAACTGCACTTCTCTTTTAAATAACTTATGGGTTCATTTTTACTTGCATAGACCTAAAATCCCTTGGCTTAGATCAATGTATTAAAATACCATCTTGCCCACCTCCTCCAGGCCCTCAAAAGACTCTGACAAGGAGAGAAGAATATGGAACCGATTTTGATTACATGGGGAATAGAATAAAGTAAAAATACTCTTGATGGAAAAGATATTTTAAATAAAAATATTAATGTACATGTTATCAAAGCAATATTGAAACTGAAGCTCTATAATCTAGTGAAAATAACAGAGTCATATGATATTTACTCTTTTTACTATACAGTAAGGATGGTCAAGGAACTTTATAACTCAATTCCTCAAACAGCTTTTTGTTTTAGTTTTTGTATAATCTATGAACTTTATCCATAATATAGATAAAAATTATCAAAAGCTAAACCAAGATTTTCCAGTTTGGGAATATTCCATTTTATACTGATTATAGCACTGGCTTTTCTGTTGTCTAGGACATAATAATAAAATTTCTAATATTATTTCTCATAACAAATGACCCATGAATTTAAGCAACGGAAAGGAGATTTATTTGATATAAGGTATCATGGAGCTTTAAAGGTGTTTATATAAAATTTGAAATCCCAAATGGCATCCATCAAATGTATTTATGGTCAACACCTCTTCCACCTCCTCCTCTGTCACCTTCCCTAATATCTCTCTTACTTTGAGAGCCACTGGCTTAGAATACAAGAAACACGGGAATCAAGAACAGATTACTGAATGAAAACTTGGCAAGGATACCCTGGATCATGATCAAGGGAAAGGTAGAATTCATACTCAAAGGTATTTAGAAATGGTTTCAATTCAAGCCAGGTCAATAACTGAGACTGAGTAAGTTAGGCATGTATAAAAGACACTGAGGAAATACAAGAGAAAATCCTGTTCTCAGACTACATCATGGTCCAGCAAAGAATGTGACTCATATTTGAAAATAAATTTAGGACCAGATTAATCTTCTCTTTCTTGTTTGAAGATAAAATATAAACTCAGAACTATCAGAGACTAAGATGAGACATTCTTCAAGATAGTTCTTAATCTAGCTCTCAGCAGTAGATAAAATTATGTAGTCTAAAATTAGTCTGAAATTACTTTAGCCATTCACATTTAAAAATGTTAAAGCACATGAAGTCTGGGTTGCTACTCTGAAGTAATCTGAGCCACTATCAAGTAAAAAGACAATTTTTAAAATCATAAAGTCGGAATATAAATGTTAAGAAAAATATATCTAATTCTTAATATGCAAACTCTAGGATTACTAGAAAAATTACATTATATAGCATGAAATAACAGAATTGTAACGGAGTAAATAAAAACCTAAAAAGAGCTTGAAGCAAAAGTTTAAAGGATATATCATCAAACTTTAAATATGTCTTTCTCTGGCCTAGCTAAATTACTACATTTCTTGATGCTGTTTGCTCCTCATAGCAATTGAAAGCATATGTAATTTAACAGCAGGCCTCAATCCTTTAATAAGCTGTCTTTAAAATACCTTACATGGATTACCTATCTGTAAATCTGCTTCCTATGCAGAATGTGACAGCATTATGGAAATTGTTAGTTCGGGAGAGATGGCATGTACCAAAGGGAACCACATCTGCACCCTGTAAGATTATACCAAACATTGGAAGTAATCTTTCAGCATTCATAATACTGTAAAATGTATAATTAAGATTAAGGGCTCACTCTAATCTTTATTATGGTCTGTGTATTTCAAATTTGGGAGGTAGGTGAGACATAAGTGGGACTATAAAGTGTCACTGTAAGATTGCATCTTTTAAATTATATGAAGTAGGTTCTATCTTATAGACTCAGATTATCCACTACATTTGTCAGATTAACAGATAACCGTGTGTTCACTGAAAAGGAAGCAGACAATTTCATATCCAAAAGTTGTTTGTTGATGTAAAAACTGTATATATACATGGTTTAATTTCTTCATTCTAATTTTGAATCATCAGATTTTTAGTAACCAATTAATTAACTGTTAGATCATCATAGGTCATCTCTGTCCCAGTGTATTTACCTGTTTTGTAGATATAGCACTCTCCAAACAGATTCAGGTGAGCTAGATCATTAACTAGAAAAATAAGCCTATAGAAAATTTAACAGTGTATGTGATTCACTAAGGTGAATTTCTGGAAACCAACCACACAAATTCAAGTAGATTCCTCATGCAGATAACCTGAGAAAAAGGCCTTGCTGATATCTAAAACCTGAATTATTTTGGAGACTTGACTAGAGATGAAAAGTTTCAGAGTTTAATTAATATTCATAAAGCACATATTGGGCTGATTGATTTTTATCATGTTTCAAACTAAGGCTGGTTCAAAACTACCTGCAGAAATTGCTTGAAATGATGTTGTTACTTATTGCTTATCAATAAAACGAAATGAAGTTTAAAAGAATATAATGTTAAATTATCTTTCCAAGAATGTTATCAAGTTAGAGTGGCATACAAATATATTTGTATTTTCTGATAATAAAGGAGGACTCAAAAAAAAGAGGCAGCTAAGTAAATGCTGTTGGGTTTTTAATGCATATGTTTTGTGAAAGAACACTACTTAGTATACAAGTGACTCTAATTTTTAATAAATTTAGTTGCAAATGAAAGGAAGTGAGTCTCCAGGTGAGTGTTCAGAAAAAGTTGTCTCCTGGTCAAGATTTTCATTTTCAGACTAGTATTATAGAAAATGAAAATGCTTAAAATTTCTGCTGAATGTCCATGTTGGTGAGTCTTGACTTATCATGCAGGGATCAGAGGTAGGGGGTTAAGGAAGAAGGTTGGTCATGGTCATGTAAAGGTAAAATAGGTTTCCTTACAGGTTTACTGACTTAGGCAACCTCTCCTCCTCACTGCTCCAGACATGACCCAAGATAGCTCCATACCTCCTGTGTGTCCACTGTACACCCCAGGATGGTGCATGGCAAAGATCAAAGGCGAAAGACCTAGTAGATCCTAATCTACTCATTGTGTTCAGCAAGGCTCTTATACAGAAGGGTAGATCTATGTTTGCCTTATGTTCACAGCTATTAGCATCGAACCAGGAAAGATGAAACCTAAATGATCTATTAATAACAAGAGTCATATATTAGCAGAAATAAAGTGGGAAAAATATAATCTAGGCCTCTGAATTAAAGATGAAAAATAAACTAAAGTTTATCCAGCAGGAAGGAAAATTACATTTCTTAAGGTTATTTCTTCATTTCAATTCCTAATTTTATGTAAAGAATTCTTTTTATTTCCATAGTGGAAACATTTATATTTGGAAAAGAGAACAAAAATGGGAAATAACCTAATTTCAGTGCAGAGATGACTTAAAGGTATAAATGTATGCTATATATTTCTAGTACCGGAACTTACTTTCTACACATACCTTTGAGCTCTCTGAATCAAGCCAGCAGAAATAATGTCTTAAGCACCTTTCAATTATGGCTTTGATTGATGGGTCATTCTCATCATACGTGAGTCACTCAGATTTCATCAAGTGTGGTTGATATATAAGCTTAAGACTTTGACATGTGAGAAAAGGAAATCCAACTCCCATAAACATCCAGATGTAACTCAATTCTAAACATCAACCTCCGAACGAGGCTACTATTGCTTTCCTGATGCTTACTATTTAATTAGTTGATTTCCATCAGTTAAGCAAAAGAAGATGAATTAAGTTTAAAAACCAATTCTGGAGACAACAAAATAAAGTATTAGTCACTCTTGCCTGGCTCAGATATTCTGGTGTAATATAGACTGAACCTGATTAATGGAAGGCTTCCCCAGTGGCTCAGTGATAATCTGCCTGCCAATGCAGGAGTCACAGGAGATACAGGTTTGACTCCTGGATAGGGAAGATCCGCTGGAGAAGGAAATGACAGCCCACTCCAGCATTCTTGCCTGGAGAATCCCATGGACAGAGGAACCTGGCAGGCTACAGTCCATGGGGTCACAAAGAGCCGGACATGACTGAGCACATGTGCACACACACAATCCTTTTCTGTGGAGAGATTCTTGTACCTATAATTTCCCTTCCTCTCCAGATCAGCACCCACAATTACATATTTTCTTAAAAAATATTAATTCGATCTAAAACATTAAAGGGAAATAGAAGACAGAGGAATAATATGAATCTTCATTCCTTAAAACATTATCCTATCATCTGTTTTAATGACCTGGCCACATTAAGTTTACAAAATATGACAATACAGCTAATGATTCAGCTCTATTCACAGCTGATCCTGTGAATACAGACAGATCTGGATTCAAATTCTAATTCCACTCAGAGAGGTTCCTCATGGGTTAAGTAGCGATAAAAACGTCTCTTTTGGAGGACTGTCTTAGCAGCTAAATGAGATATATAATACAAATGATCCATTTGGCCTTCCCAATTCAAAGCTAATCCTCAGTAAAAGATAGTTTGTCATTATAATTAATATGACAGAATACCACTTATAAATACAGATATTTGGAATTTGTTCTGAACTCAAGGATATAGGGAAATATTTTTTATAAACTACAATTTTATAAAATTATAATTTCATATTAATCTATTGGAGTTAAGTCCAACTTCTCCAATGGAAATTAAATCATATTACTTGGTAAAATTATTTAATTCATTTAACTATAATGAAAGGGAGACCTAAAGGCACTGAGTAATTTTAATCATAGGCTCAGAAATATTATGGGTAATACCAAACACTGATTGAAAATTCATCAACTATCAAGCACTATGATAAGAACTTTACATGAAATATTTCATTTAATTTTCATACAACATTTATAAAAGAGTTGTTATTATAATTTTCATATTACAGACAGGAGATGTAAGTCTCTAAGAAATATTATTGGTAATACTAAACATGGATTGAATCTTCTTCAACTATCAAGCACTGTAATCAGAACGGAAATATTTCATTTAATTTTCACATAACACTTATAAAGGAGTTGCTATTATAATTTTCAAATTACACATGGGAGATGTGAGTCTTCAGGAACTAAAACAAGTTGCCCAATATTTTTATTTTTTAAGCTTTTTATTTTGTATTGAAGTATAGCCAATGTGATAGTTTCAGGTGAACAGTGAAGGGACTCACACATATATATGTGTGTACACACACACACACACACACACAATGTATCCATTCTCCCCTAAACTCTCCTCCCATTCAGGCTGCCACATAACACTGAGCAGAGTCCCATGTGCTATATAGTAGGTTTTTATTGGTTATCCATTTTTAAATAACAGCAGCGTGTACATGTCTATCCCAAACTCCCTAGGTATTCCTGGCTCCCATCATTCCCCCAAGAAACCATATGTTTCTTCCCTAAGTCTGTGAGTCTCTGTTTTTTAAGTAACTTTATTTGAATCATTTCTTTTTAGACTCCACATATAAGGGATGTCATACAATATTTCTCCTGCTCTGTCTGGCTTACTTCACTCAGTATGACAATCTCTACGGCCATCCATGTCACTTCAGATGGCCTTATTTCATCCTTTTTGATGCTCGAGTAATAGTCCGCTGTATGTATCTACCATATGACCTTGCAATCCCACTCCTGGGCATAAATCTGGATAAAAAGATGATCTGAAAGGATATATGTACCCCATGCTCATTGCAACACTGTTTATAAGAGTCAGGACAGGACATGAGTGTGTGTGCTCACTCATGTCTGATGTAGATGCAACCTAAATGTCCATCAGCAGAGCAATGGATAAAGAAGATGCAGAATAAGATGCTCAACATTTTTAATGGTGGAACAATTCAAGAACTTTTCGCCACATTTACTAAGTGGAGGCTTAAAAAATTATCATGCTTCTTATTCTCTTCCTCATGTATCTCTTAAACCTCAAGAAAACAGCAAAGTGTTTGATTCACTAAAAAAGAATATTGAGATTTTAAAAATTTTGTATAAGTAACTAATAGATATTTTTAAATAAATTGTGGTTAGATTTAGTGGCAACAAATAAATGCTATAGATATCTATTTAGAGAACATATTGTCAACCATTTGAATTCAGATAAAAATAGAGAACAAAACTAGATTTATGACTATTATATATAATTTATTCTTGAGTTTCAATATTTTGTTATATGTAAACAGGTTTCATCTGGGTCTCAGAGCTTTCGGTTATACTTTGTTAAGTATACTTTACTAAATGTTGGAAATGTGGTCTAGGGGAGCAAAGGAACAAAAAATGGTTGAGCCCTTAGACCAACAGTACCATTAACAAATTCCTCTTCCTCTGTTCTCTCTTGGTAAAGGAGTACATCAAGGCTGTATATTGTCACCTTGCTTATTTAACTTATATGCAGAGTTCATCATGCAAAATGCTGGGCTGAATGAATCACAGGCTGGAATTAAGATTGCCAGGAGAAATATAAACAACCTCAGACATGCAGATAATGAAACTCTTATGGCAGAAAGTGAAGAAGAGCTAAAGAGCCTCTTGCTGAAGGTGAAAGAGAAGACTGAAAAATCTGGCTTAAAACTTAACATTCAAAAACCAAAGATCATGGCATCCCATAACTTCATGGCAAACAGAAGAGGGACGAGTGGAAACAGTGACAGATTTTCTTTTCTTGGGCTCCAAAATCACTGCTGACTGACTGCAGCCACAAAGTTAAAAGATGCTTACTCCTTAGAAGAAAAGCTATGACAAACCTAGACAGCATCTTAAAAAGTGGAGACATCACTTCAGTGACAAAGGTCTGTATGGCCAAAGCTATGGTTTTTCCAGTAGTCATGTATGGAAGTCAGAGTTGGACCATAGGGAAGGCTGAGCACTGAACAACTGATGCTTTCAAATTGTGTGGCTGGAGAAGACTCTTGAACGTCCCTTGGACAGCAAGGAGATCAAACCAGTTCATCCTAAAGGAAATTAACCCTGAATATTCACTGGAAGGACTGATGCTGAAGCTGAAACTCCAATATTTTGGCCACCTGATGCGAAGAACTGACTCATTTGAAAAGACCCTGATGCTGGGAAAGATTGAATGTGTGAGGAGAAGGGGATGACAGAGGATGAGATGGTTGGATGGCATTGCTGACTCAATGGACATGAGCTTGAGTAAAACCCGGGAGTTGGTGATGGACAGGGAAGCCTGGTATGCTGCAGTCCATGGGGTCACACAGAGTCAGACACGACTGACTGAACTGAACTGATTCACTGGAAGGACTAAAGGTGAAGCTCCAATACTTCAGCCATCTGATGTGAAGAGCTGACTCACAAAAGACCTTGATGCTGGGAAACATTGAGGGGAGGGAAGCTCCAGTACTTCAGCCATCTGATGTGAAGAGCTGACTCAAAAGACCTTGATGCTGGGAAACATTGAGGGGAGGAGGAGAAGGAGGCAACAGAGGATGAGATGATTGGATACATCATCGACCCAATGGACATGAGCTTGAGAAAACTCAGGGAGATAGTGAAGGACAGGGAAGCCTGGCGTGCTGCAGTTCACAGGGTCACAAAGAGTCGAACACGACTTAGTGACTGAACAACGACAAAACATAATTTAGAAAAGGACCACTTGCCAGAGGTTCTAATGCTCCTGAATGGGGGCATAGAAAATAAAACTCTGTGGCATCACTTGCAGAAAAATGTATCTTATTATGAGCATTTAGTCATAAATAGCCTTTAGTACATACTAAATATACAAAGTTGCTAAGAGCTGCCCAACGCATGCAACATTTGTTGACTCTCACAGAGTAAAGCCACTATCCATAGGGCTTTGCTGTTTCTTCACTGACTTAATTGCTCATCCAAGATGTGCTGGTTCTGTCACTCGGTGGCTAGATTAGTATTCTTTTTCCAGCACATATTTCTTGTGGCCAAACTGCATGTTTATGTCACACTTTTATGATGCAAACATATAATCCATAAAATACATCTGCCTCTAATATCCCCACTTTTGTGGTTTTATTCCAACACAAGAGAAGGGCACTGCATCCACCAGAGTTCAGTCCTTCTCAAGTCATACTAGGGCCATTTGCCTAACTGGCATCTCTGTCTCTGGTCTTTCTATTTTCCAGCCAGTCCTGCACATGGCTAACATTTTTTTTTCTGAAAAATTATTTTGGAAATATCACTATTTTGTGCAAATTGCCTTTAGCTGTGTAGTCTTTGCTGTTAAACTAAAAAAAAAATCTTTAGCCTTGTATTTGCACTTCCTAAAACTCTTCTCATTGTTCTTCTTTACTCTCCTGTTCATAAACCTCCTCCCCATACTGGACAATTTACTATTTCAGGTGGTGCTAGTGGTAAAGAACAGCCTGTCAATGCAGGAGATATAAGAGATGAGGGTTCAATCCCTGGGTAGGGAAGACGCCCTGGAGGAGGGCATGGCAACCCACTCCAGTATTCTTGCCTGGAGAATCCCATGGATGGAGGAGCCTAGTCAGCTGCAGTCCATTGGGTTGCAGAGTTGGACACGACTGATGCGACTTAGCATGAACACAGGAGGCTTCTAACAGATCCCAGAATGAGCATCCTCCCTGTCTGGACCTCAGTAAACCATATCCATATTTCATAGGAAGATGCCAGTTCCAAAATTTTGGCTTTCTATTGGCAGAAGTTATCTTTTCTTCATCCACATTCCAATGGAAGGTGTTCTGCTGCCTTCCTAAAGCATTTAACATACACTTAACTGAATACACACTTGTGCACATTCATCTGCAGGAATCTGATCATATAATTCACTTGTAAAATAATGATAAAATATTGAGGGCCTGTTATGCATCTGAATCTTTCATTACAATAGTCTTTAAACAATTTTTTACCCCATAAAGATTCAGCATGGACCTCAACAAATATTTGTAATTAGAAACACTTTAAAAAATATAGATATAAAAGCGAATAGAAATAGAAGTCCTAAAAATCTATTTCACTGCATGGATCTGATTTTTGAGACCACACTAGCAGTATAAAAATTCATTAAACTGTTTACACGCCAGGTGCAGAGAAACTGTGAAAAATTAAATGAAATGCAATTTGATAAATGCATAATAGATTCATGACTTTATTTCTTTGGAATCCACTGCAGACCCTAAAACAGCATGACTTGTACACAACCAACATGTAATAAAATGTTTTTAAATGAATGAAGATTAAGCTGTTGCCTTGATGTTTTGCCTAAAAGCAGTTTATAGTTTCTTGCTTGGGCAGAATTACAATTCATATTTTTGTACGTTTTATAAATAAACATGCGTTCCTCTGAAATTCACAAAAGTTGTATGGGATACACTAGATGGGAGAGCATTGTTTCTCAATCACTCGGTGTTCATCATGTGCCAGGAACTAGTCTTCCAGTACTACTGAAACAGCGCTGAAGAGTAACTCACATGACTAGTCTCGTGGGATTTACATCTTTGTGAGGAGAAGCAGACAACAAACAAATAGAAAACAAACGGTATTTTCAGAGGGAAGTGTTAGCAAGGAGACACAACACTGTGATACGACAGAAAATGATAAGGTGATCCTGGGGAGGAAAGGATGGTCCAAAGCAAGTGAGTGTTCGAAGGGGAGGCACCTTTGAGCCCACCCTGAATGATGAGATGGAAGCAAGTCTATGAACAGCAGGGGGAAGGACATTCGTAGGAGAGTACAAAGAAATTAAGGAAATAGGAATCAGCTTCAAATGTGTGAGGAAGCTGGTCTAGTGGTGGAGTTGTGAGCAAAGTGAGACTCTAGAGTTGGACTGGGGTCAACTAACAGCTCCTCTGTTGTCAGCTCCGTGACTTTGGAAAAGTGACTTGTAGGCAAAAGATGATTAAAACCTCCCTCTTTTGCATGTGAAATGAACTTGAGTTTAACTCTCTACATAGGATCTCTGGTAAACTGATAAAAGTTGAAATATAAACTCTATTACTAGTTAATATTGCCAATTATAAAAATGACTCGTGATTGGTAAACTGTAACTAAGCTGGAAGGACTATATTAATTCTTGATGCCCATAGCTTCTCAGAGTCTGAGGGCTCTGTAACTGACATAGTTCTGGAAACTCCAAGCATGGATTATTATACGAGAGATACCGGTTTCTGTGGATCCTGAGGCTTTGGACTCAGAGCTATTCTCACACGTGACCAAGGTGAGTCTCATCTCCTTGCACCTAAGTTGCCACATGGAGAGATGACAGGTTGGACTGGTGAATGAACTGCAAGGACTCCCACTGAGCAGGAACTCACAGTTCTTTTCCTGTATCTTTCTCGGGAGGCTGGTACCAGGTATGGCCTAGGTAGCTACCTGAAGCTACCTGAAGACCCGGAAGGTCTGGTCACTGGTGACCATGCTTAATCTCTTGTTTCCTTAACTGTTCAGTCGGATAATGATAGCACTGATTCATTTTGAGGATTAAATAAGGTATATCAATTTGGCACAGTGCTCTAGGATGGCATGCTGCTGCTGCTAAGTCGCTTCAGTCGTGTCTGACTCTGTGCGATCCCATAGACGGCAGCCCACCAGGCTTCCCTGTCCCTGGGATTCTCCAAGCAAGAACAATGGAGTGGGTTGCCAGTGAAAGCAAAGTCATTCAGTCGTGTCCGACTCTTCGAGACCCCATGGACTGCAGCCTACCAGGCTCCTTAGTCCATGGGATTTTCCAGGCAAGAGTACTGGAGTGGGGTGCCATTGCCTTCTCCACTAGGGTGGCATAGCATCAGTCATATAATTGCAAACTGTGAGTTATTTTTTATTATTAGCTTTATTATGTTTTATAAATGAAGAAGCTTAAACCTACAGAGAGAACTGTCTTACAGGGTGAGCTAGCTAGGCACTGTCGAAGTGAAGGATATGAAGATGGCATGTGGGCTTTCCTAGTGGCTCAGAGGGTAAACAATCTGCCTGCAATGCAGGAGACCCAGGTTCGATCCCTGGGTTGGGATGATCCCCTGGCGAAGGGAATTGGCTACCTACTCCAGTGTTCTTGCCTGAGAAATCCCATGGACAGAGGAGTCTGGGATCAGTCCATGGGATCGCAATGAGCTAGACATGATTAAGCAAATTTCACTTTCACTTTCGAAAGCTGAGAAGTGCTCTTGCCTGCTAATCTCAAGTTGACCTAAAGATGCCTCACTGGCATGGGGAGGGTAAATTTAAGGAAGACAAAGGTGATGGGATGAATCATCTGTTTCACCTTTTTTTCTTTCAACCTTCATCCTCTAGACCACTGGCAGCCTGCCGGCTGCTCCACCTAACATGCACGCAAGTTTCCAGATTAAAGACGAAAATACGTCTCTTGGTGTTGTAATTTAGTCAGTTACATGCATGTCTTGAAATGTTGAAATTAAAACACAAATAAACAAGCAAAAAAAGCCCAACCAGAACAATGCATTCAGTTTCCATCTAGTCACTATTTTAAAAAAATGCTCTGCTGAAGAATCCACGAGAGTGTTCAACACAATCACCATCTTCGTTCTTCCTCATCACCACCACCACTAACAACAACTCAATCATGCCTCTGATTCAAGTTTTCAACTTGGTTAGCCAGCAATAATGATAGGGCTGTGATTAACTGTTTGCCAAAGAACTGCTTTGTTATGAACATCTTAGTAACCAAATCTTAGTAACCCAGTTATTTCCATCAATGAAGAAAAAAAACTGAACTGTGTATGATATGTCCTGGGCATCCACAATGCTTATGTGAATTCAGTGTGCAAGCTCTGGGAGGTGGTGATGGACAGGGGAGCCTGGCGTGCAGTCCATGGGGCCGCAGGGAGTTGGACACAACTGAGCGACTGAACTGAACTGAACTGATAACTGATGTGATGGTTGGATGGCATCACTGACTCAATGGACATGAGTTTGAGCAGATTCCGGGAGATAGTAAAGGACAAGGAAGACTGGCGTGCTGCAGTTCATGGGGTCGCAAAGAGTCGGACATGACTTAGTGACTGAATAACAACAATAACCGATGAAGCCCTTTTAACTGGTGAGCATATTGTACAAATATCTATAAAGAAACCCTAACAGACAGAAAAATACTGCAACATTTGAGATTAAAATGTATTAAAGTTTCAGGTCCCATTCAATTGCAACAATGATATCAACATCTATGTCTTAAAAAAAAAAGTACGCGTGTCCGGCTGTAATACACGTTAGGAGGCGCAGAGTGAATTGACCTGGCTGAAGTCATCAGGAGGGCTTCCAGGAGAAAGGCATGCTTTGCCTGAGATGTGAAGAAGCGCAGGAAATGCTTAGGTCAAGGAGGGAGTGAAGGTGAATGGTGACAGAGATGGAAGTACTGGGTTGGTCAAAAAGTTCGGGTTTTTCCACCCAAGGTAACAGAAAAACCTGCATGAACTTGTTGGTCAACCTGCTTCACAGGGGTGAACAGCATGTGCAAAAGCTCTGGGCAGAACAAAGCAAGACCCTTACAAAGGCTGGATAAAGGTGAGCGTAGGGGAGGTGGTACATGTTAGGGCAAAGACACCATGTAGGGAACCCATTTCAATACTGATGAACTACTAGTTATGCATATGCTTCTTTTAAAAATCTTTTCATTGTAAAGTTTTTAGCCTAATAAAATATTTCTTAAGAGTAACTTATATTTGCTATATACATAATAGACAATTGGAATAGTGTCGCAGATTCATGAAGATCTAGGTTTATTGTTTGAACTTAGGAAAAAAGGTGAATTCAAAAATATGTCTTGAAAAATATATACATAAGAATCTAACATCTTTGTTCTGATGAACTCCAAATGATTTTCTATACTAACTAAATTTATTTTTAACAAAAGAAACTATGAGCTGCAGAGAGCTCAAATAAACAGTTATAGAAAATATAAATGTCATGCTCAAATTTTATGATGTTTTCTCATCGAATATTTCATCTTTTCTACCCAAAACAATTTGCTTAGTTCATATTATTTTTCACTTGATTAAAATGAGCTGTCATAATTTTCCTGATTGATATAACTATTCTACATTTTTAGGACTGCAGAGTGTTTATTTTTACCTTTTACCTTTTGCTGCTGCTGCTGCTGCTAAGTTGCTTCAGTTGTGTCTGACTCTGTGCGACCCCATAGACGGCAGCCCACCAGGCTCCCCTGTGCCTGGGATTCTCCAGGCAAGAACACTGGAGTGGGTTGCCATTTCCTTCTCCAATGCATGAAAGCGAAAAGTGAAAGTGAAGTCTCTCAGTCATGTCTGACTCTTAGCGACCCCATGGACTGCAGCCTACCAGGCTCCTCTGTCCATGGGATTTTCCAGGCAAGAGTACCAGAGTGGGTTGCCATTGCCTTCTCCCACAAGAGTCTGGTAAATTCATTAGTAAAATCTCTTTGACCCACAAGATACAAATCATCAGAATTCCTGATCAACTTCTACTTATTCATTCCAATATTCTTTTATTGAATTTTATCTTTAGTCATATTTATAGGCTCTTCATAACTTAATAATTTTCTATAACTTTCATTATTTTAGTTAAAACATTTTAAAGTTGAGTAGTTCAACCATTTAAACATTATTGATTTCATCCACTTTTCAGGTTATTTATGGACCCACTTTCTTTCTAATGTTTCTGTTTCACCTGATATAACTGTTAGAGCTCCTTTTGATTCCACTTACTCCTTTTAGCCAACATTAATTCACTCAGCTTTATTTTCTTTTTTGCCCTCTCTAGCCTTTAGAGCTTAAAAATTTATATTCTATATACTATGTATTCTTCTTTTATTTCTTTCTCTTCTCCATTTCCATAATGTGTCCTTTTTATGTTTCTAATCCTTGATTGATCCTCACATGTCACATCTTTCATGTAGCTAAAATTTCCACGTATTTCTACTTCACCACGGCACTTATAAGCTTGTTCTAATTTCCTTCCTGATCAGGAACTCCAGTCCATGGTCTAATTTTCTTCTGATGCTCTCATTTCACTGCTTCAGATTTTAATATCTATTTTTCATATTTCACCTTTTGTTTTCACTTATACAATCCAAATAAGGGTCTGCTGCTGCTGCTGCTAAGTCGTTTCAGTTGTGTCTGACTCCATGCGACCCCATAGAGGGCAGCCCACCAGGCTCCCCCATTCCTCGGATTCTCCAGGCAAGAACACTGGAGTGGGTTGCCATTTCCTTCTCCAATGCATGAAAGTGAAAAGCGAAAGTGAAGTCGCTCAGTCGTGTCCGACTCCTAGCAACCCCATGGACTGCAGCCCAACAGGCTCCTCTGTCCATGGGATTTTCCAGGCAAGAGTACTGGAGTGAGGTGTCATCGCCTTCTCCAAAATAAGGGTCTACAAAAACCTAAATGTTAACTAAGATATTTGGGTAAGGTTTGATATCAACTGGACACAAACTGTGGAAAAACTAGAACTAGATATTTTATCTATACATAGAGGTATGGGTCTTATTTATAAAGTTTACATCTTACAAGTTTTGAGGCAATTTCAACCTAATAAATAATCCATTGGCTTCTTAGTTTTTTATTCTCTTCTGATAGTTTGTGGTCAATGAGATTTATTTCAATAAATGTTTTCATTAGTTGTATATATCTACGTTATTAAGCTCCTCCTGCATATTTATATTTTTGTAGTGAAACAATGATATAATAGTTATTACATGCTAACTGTGGTAACAAATAGACTCCAAACGTATAAATGGCTAAAACCCAACAGACTTCTTGTTCACTGTTCTGCATGGGCCAACGTGATCTTCCTCCATAAAGCCATGCAAGGACCTAGACTGATGGAGATGCTAATGTCTTCACCATGTGGCCTCCAAAGACATCTTGAATTGATCTCCATTTTAGCCAGTCAGAGAAAAAAATAACATGAAGGAGCAAGTAGCCTGGGGTTAGTACCCACTGCCCACGTGTACATTCCAATGGTAAAAACAGTCGCTTGCCTGCATTCAACTAAGAAGGAGACTGGGAAATCTGATCCAGCTTTGTGTATAAGAAGAAGAGAACCATGGTTTTAGCAAACAGCAGTTTCTGCCACACAATTGAAGGAAGTATTTTTTCCTAGTTACTGGCATTGATTATAAATTACTAATATATGGTATGATAATATTTTGTAAAAAAACTAGAAGGCTAAATCTTTTTATAATCATTACCTATATGATTAAAAATTTTTTTTCACATCAGCATTATATGTAAATATGAAAGTTGAATGCTACAGAAGAGTCATTAAGGAAATTTCACAAACGGAAGTGTCCCAAAACACTGTTCCCAAGAAGTATTATCACCAGAGTTGAACGTTAAAATTATGGAAGATGCAGTATTTGTCTCAGAGAAAATGGAGAGGAAGTTACAGAAAAATCAAGTAATTGGTACACTGATAAGTGAAATGACTGCTTAATTGTCTTGGCTGGCAGGCTGAATAGGTTCCAGTTTAATGAGTTTCCACGACAATGGAAAACTGACACATCTAATCTTTAATTATGGTTGCCCCCTTCCTACATTATTGGAATGTTGTGAGGACAAATGATATAAAACACAGGAAGTGCTTTGAGCGCCTCTGTGCAGAACTATAGAAACCCAGTAAAGCTTAAGGCACATAATAATATCACCATCACTATGACAGTCCAGTTTCCCAGTTGGCCCAGTCTGAGTTTCAGTGTAGCTCCAAATCAAAACTTTTTTCCAACATTAATACTTGCAAACATATATAGTCACATCAAGTTGCCTAGAAAGTATACTATCTTTGAAAATAATAGAATTCTCTATATTATTTCAAGCATGATGAGTTCATTGAGTCTGAATTTGTTCTGGTTGGTTTTGAGGCAACACTGAATCTTAAAGTGCTAGATTAAACCTTGCTTTATTTTTCTAATAGATGCAGTTCTAGATATACATCATGTCCTTGCAGTCTTGTGACAATAAATGTATGCTTTTAAAAAATGTATCTTGTGTCAGACTGTATAAACCAACTTTCCAAAAGTGCAATGCAAAATTTTCAATCTGCCTTCCTCCAGGTTTCAAGACGTGATAGAAAAGTTGCCACAAGACTGATTAAACTACCAAGGCATTGTTGGAAAAAAACATCATTTATTTGTTCTTCATAAGTTTGTCATAAAAGTATCACTTGTGATTAAAAAAAAAGAAAACATTTTTTGAGCAGAAAATACTTTATGATTGAAAATGGAACACAGGTAAGAACCTACAAGTGCACAATAAATCAGGACATAAAAAGTTTAAATAAGTTTCATGAGGACAGTGTGGTCTCCTTCCTGGCTTTATTTTTCTACATGATACCTATTACCATCCAAAATGTTTTCTATTTTATTTATTTGTTTAGTAAACTAACTTGACAGAAGTTTGTGCTAATATGAAAGCCACTAATCACGTGTGGCTAACTCAATTTAAATTAATTAAAATTAAAAATTGAGTTCCTTAATCTCATTAGTGACATGTCAAGTGACCGATTAACACAGTGCTAGTGGTTACCACATTGGACATGCAGAATAGAACACTTCTATTGTTGCATCAAGGCTGTATATTGTTACCCTGTTTATTTAACTTATATGCAGAGTATATCATGAGAAACGCTGGACTGGAAGAAACACAAGCTGGAATCAAGATTGCCGGGAGAACTATCAATAACCTCAGATATGCAGATGACACCACCCTTATGGCAGAAAGTGAAGAGGAACTCAAAAGCCTCTTGATGAAAGTGAAAGTGGAGAGTGAAAAAGTTGGCTTAAAGCTCAACATTCAGAAAACGAAGATCATGGCATCCGGTCCCATCACTTCATGGGAAATAGATGGGGAAACAGTGGAAACAGTGTCAGACTTTATCTTTCTGGGCTCCAAAATCCCTACAGATGGTGACTGCAGCCATGAAATTAAAAGATGCTTACTCCTTGGAAGGAAAGTTATGACCAACCTAGATAGCATATTCAAAAGCAGAGACATTACTTTGCCAACAAAGGTTCGTCTAGTCAAGGCTATGGTTTTTCCTGTGGTCATGTATGGATGTGAGAGTTGGACTGTGAAGAAGGTTGAGCGCCGAAGAATTGATGCTTTTGAACTGTGGTGCTGGAGAAGACTCTTGAGAGTCCCTTGGACTGCCAGGAGATCCAACCAGTCCATTCTGAAGGAGATCAGCCCTGGGATTTCTTTGGAAGGAATGATGCTAAAGCTGAAACTCCAGTACTTTGGCCACCTCATGCGAAGAGTTGACTCATTGGAAAAGACTCTGATGCTGGGGAGGGATTGGGGGCAGGAGGAGAAGGGGACGACAGAGGATGAGATGGCTGGATGGCATCACTGACTCGATGGACGTGAGTCTGGGTGAACTCCGGGAGTTGGTGATGGACAGGGAAGCCTGGCATGCTGAGATTCATGGGGTCACAAAGAGTCGGACACGACTGAGTGACTGATCTGATCTGATTGTTGCAGAAAACTGTTGAACAATGCTTTTAGTTAATAACACTTTTACTCAAACAAATTTATATTACTTTAATTCTTTAAAAACCATAAAATATAAATCATTTAGAAAAGAGATTCAAATGGTAGGATAATGCTGAAATTATTTTTTCTCACCCAATGCATGTTTATATATACTTCATAATCAATAGTGCAAATTATAAAGTTACTATTAAATAAAGAATTCCTGAGTAACTTCAGCAATAAAGAACCACAAACTTGTTTGCTGACCTTAGCAGGTAATTTAGGAGAGCTGGAAAACATCGGATATAATATAAATTTTTTGCTACTGTATATTTGGACTTGTTAAGTGCCAGACTTTTTATTCTCTCCCAGCAAGAAAATTTTATTAACACAACTTACAGAAGAGAAAACTGCTAGTTGAGAAGAGTTAGTACCCACCATAGTAACCTTCCCCACTCTTGCAACTCTAAAAATCATACCCCTCCTTTAGCTATTTGGTGTATTATTTTAACCATATTAACAATTCAACTAACCACATTTTATTTGGATTAGTTCTGGTTTCAACCGATCCTGAATTTTCAACATAATGAAGTGCTAGCTTAGAGATGACCTAACAGCTGCCTATTAAGTTCAACCAAATTGCAGTACTTTTTTTTTTTTTTTGGCTTCCTGCCACCATTTTCCATCCCCACTGTCTGGACTTAGCAAGAGTTTTTGTGCTGATATCTGCAAAAGTATCCTACCCAATAAAAGATGATCTCTCAAGATAAAAATCAGTTTTATAACACCTCAATTCTCAAGCTACTTTTTAAAACTTTACTTGGCCAGCTTTTTAGAGCAAAGCTAAATCTAGGAAGCACACATTCCACATTACTATCTCAAGACCTCTGTATAACAAGGCAGGGGTCTATGCAATCAACTAAGTATTAACCAACTAAAGTGGTTTCTATATTCAGTATCACTTAGCTGTTCTGAAATCTGATCAATAAATGTGGCCTGACATATTGCTATCCAGTGAACATGTAAAGAAAAGGAATGAACTCATCAATGATTTCTTGATTTCTAAGGTTACATGATATGCTGTGAACATTACTCTGCTGTATCATGATGTCCTCAGTGTGCTTTCTGTTCTTTATCATAATCAACTCAAAATGATCCATTGCCTCGTTCACTCAACACAATCCCTGGGCACCTGCCAGGTACTGGACACTGTTAAATACTGAAGAGAACACTGATGGATACACAGTCCTTGATTACAAATCTCTAAGAGTCTAGTGTTAATTGCATTATTTGGCTAGAATTTGATAACTGTATTATCAGAGATATCTTCAAATTATTTTAGTTTAGAGAAGGGACTCCTAATTTGGTTGGTAAAGACAGGCTAGGCTTCTTGGGGAAGATTATTGCAGTATTGATTATTAATAAATGAAGAAGAAACCAATGAAAAGAAAAGAGGCAGACTGGGTAATTCTGGTTAGACACAACATCAAGAGGACTTGGCAGAGACACCGGAAATAGAACGTTTTCTGTGAAAAGGGAGGGAAGACTGTCAGGTGTGTGTATGTGTGTGGTTAGTGAATGGCTGGCTGTACATGCACATGTAAATGTGCATGCACACAAACACACACACACACACATCAGAGTGTGCACTGCAGACAGCTAAGGCCATAGAAATAACCTTGCAGTCATCCATCCTGTAGATTTTCGACTTTGTCCTCTCCTTGACCCTAAATACAATTTTTTCCCTTGATTTCACAATGCTATTGGAACAACAGTGATCATTTTAGAAGTACAAACTAAATTCCCATTTGAGATCTAAGTTGCAGTTTCTATTGCATCAGAGAAACACTGCTCCCCTACTTATCAGTCGAATGCAAAGAGAGTCAGGGGAGGGAGATTTCATAGTTCCATTACAACATAGGTACTTGGAGTGAATAGAACTTACTCTAATTCATACATGTGATGACACTCAACCAATAAATAAACTACTTACCTGGAGTGGGATTTAACAAACCCCATGACAGAAACTAGTTAGGTGCTCTCCAATCCAGCTTCTGCTACCCCCTGAGCATACAGCCAGATTATACTTCCCAGCTAAGTGCTTGTCATTTCTCCCCTGGATGGCTGCAGTAGTTTTCTAAGTGATTTCCCTTCTTCAGCCATCTCCCTCTATTCTGTACACAGTAGGCAGAACAATCCTGTGAAAATGTAGAAATCTGATCATGTCAGAGCTTGTTTCAAGCCCTCCAATAATTTTTCATCTTCGATTTGCCTACCCAGATGACCTCCCCCACCGCAGCACTCATCTCTGTGACCTTACTGTGGGTATTCTCTTAACTACCATAGTTCAAATACTCTAGCAATACTGACTGCTGCGCTTGCGTCAAGAACATCTTTTCCTCTGTCTACACCAGCTTCTCCAGATGTCCATCACGGCTCACCTCCTCTCTGTCTTCAGATGCCTGTTCTAATGACATCTCAATGATGAGACCAGTCCTGAACACTTTTCTCAAAGAGCAAACTGACACCTAATCAGCCAGTTTTCCTGTGGCTTCCCCTCTCTGGTTCTCTTCCAGGCTTTGTGTTTAACCATGGATAATAACCATAATAATAACCATTATTACAAGATGACAATATGATGTTGCTATTAACCACATTGCTTATAAATGACTTAAAAGGAGAATATGTAAGTTTTATGGTCTCTATTCTAATTTTAGTCATTCTTTTATGTCATCTGTGTTATTTCCCTGCCCTTGCTTTTCTCACATGTAGCTTATTCACATAGTCATTTATTTAATCCTGAGCCATTTAGTTGTTCAGAGGCCATCTTGGGTCAGGCACTGTATCAAGCAGCAGGGATGAACCAGTGGCTGGGAAGGTGTCCTGCACAGATGACAGTTCTCATGGAGCTCAGTCCACCGGGGAAGACAGACATCAAACATTTATTACAGACGCCATGAGTGTTGAGGAAGACAATGTGGTGAGTGTTGAGAAGAGATGAAGCACAGCCTAACCTAACAGACAGTGATCTCCTCTAAAGTCCTTTTGGCAGTAAGATCTACAATTATAAGCTTATTTCTGACACTAGTCATTTAAGGTGGGGGGCAGGTAAGGAAGGGCCCAGTGAGGGATCTAAAAGTTATCTGATGCCTGGTGTCCAAATGAACATCTACTAGAAGATTCTTGTCTAAAATACCACAAAGTAGCTACTACTCCTCCCACTTTCAGATATGGGAAATCCAGCACTCAGGTAGGCATTGTTATTCCCACTGAAGGCTACTGAGTAAACTGTGCAACAGGACTCTCTTTAACACATACATATAAAATTGAATACTTTATCACAGTGCTACTCATGGTATAATCTATGGACAAACTGTTACTGTTTTCCGATGAAATAAGGAGGTTGTGGCAGAATATAAATCAATGCACTGCTTCCTTTCTCCAGAAACTCTTGCTACAAGAAAAAAAAAAACAAGGAAAGAAAAATGTCAACTGAACTAAACAGCATGTTTTGTAACTGATTTACATTCTGCGTATTCCAGAACAGAAAGAGGAACGGGGGAGTAGGATTGCAGGAAGGTAAGAGACAGCATAGAAAGATGGGTTCTGAGAACTGATTAAGATACAAGAGGACAGGGTGGAGCGTGGGGAGATGGTGTAGTTAAAGGCACAGCTACACAGCCGTACAGAGGTCATAATTAAAAGAATTTATATGACATGCCAAGAAATTTGACCCTATATTTTAAAACAGAGAGGAACCACTAAGCATTCTTGAGTTTCGGTTACTATAAAGAATGCTCGGCTATATTCCATGAGTCATTTGAATTTTGGGTCTGTGTAAATTATACTTTCATACCTCTTACACAGTTTTCCCTTAAGTTTTAGTGGTTTCCTTATCCATTCAGGTAAATTCTCTTAATAATAAATAAATATGGACCTCAAAGTTTGGTTACATTTGTGGTAAATATTTTACGCTTTTTAGCTGCCTCAATATTTTTGTCTGACTTTCTAATGTATTTAATAAATGATTGTTCAATGAATAAATAAGTGCATAATTCTGCTTTTTTGCCTTGTACGATTGCAGTTACTATTTGGTTTCATGAAGCATTTTATAGATTCAAAAGTCATAAACATATTCTAAATGCTGAAAGTGTATCAAGGACTCTGGAGATTTTTTTTTTTCTTGTCAACAGGATTGAAGATTCAAGCAATCGCACCGGTAGCCTTTGTTCTCCCCTACTCTATCACTGACTGACCTGGAAAAGGCACTTAATCTCTCTGTTTTCCTTTTATCACATATAAAATAAGGTAATACTATATATCCAATCCTGTCTGCCTCATGGAGGATATTAAACAAATGAATTAGAAAATAGGTAATGACATGCATAATCAGGAGAGGTATAATATATTCCCAGCTCTTTGGAGGAGCATGTTATTAATTTCAAGGCATCACCATAAATCACAATTTATTCCTGTTTGCTTAAAGCAAGGGAACAGGAGGGCAACTCGATTCAAACAGCAAGACAGGATATTCTGATTTCTGTTTCTTTTCTTGTCCTGCTTCATTGAGTTTTCACATTCTTTGAACTCCTAAAATGAGCAGAGCTCTATGGTAGGCATTTTCAATCCATTACAATATGGTTACCTCATTTAAGATTTATTTGTAACCCAGATATTCTGGAAAGGAAAATGGAAGACTTGAAGAAAGGTCAACTATAAACAATGTAGTGTCGAAGCCTCCAACAGCTGATGCTTAATTCTTCTTCAAGCTAACGCAAATAACTTTAAGCCATATATTTCATTTTATAATATTCTTGCGAATCATTATCATCATTTCTTGACTCAATCAATTGAGGAAAAATGCACTTGAATAGAACTCTCCACTGCAAAATTTGAGGAATAAAACAAATGTAATTTACCTTATAAAATCTTGCTGCATCTGACTTTGAAATGCTGGTCAACTTAATGAGCAAAGTTTCTCGAAGGAAGAGCCAACTTATTTTACTTTAGAAAGAAATGTGCAAAGTACCAAGTACATATTTAATATTTTTATATGTACTGTTTCATTAAGGTCTTAAAATTCCGTGATATAGCTTTTATTAAGCTCATTTTAATGCACAGGGAAAATCCAGTGAATTTTCATAATTCACCCAAGTTTACAAACCAGTATTTAGAAGGTGGTCTTCAGGCTCTAAATTGAGTGTGTTTGTCAAGAATGGTGTGGCTAAATCTAAATGTGCTTTTATAAACACCAGGTAAAAAACTCAAATGCTTACAGAGGCTAAACAGGAAACAGACATGTGCAAAGCAGGCCATGGCGGGTGGGATGGGGGTTGGGGGATGTGGGGAGGCCTGAAGTGAAGACCATTATCTAAAGCGGAAGGGGGCTTCTTCCCGGATTTTATCACTCTGTGGGAAAAGTGGACTGCTGTTGCTAAATTATTCTGTTTTTACAGAGAATTTAGAAATGTTGATGTTTAAATGTAACATCTTCAGATATTTAATTGATAGCAATAATTAAAATGCACTGAGTAAAACATAAGGCATTTGCAGGCAGCACATTGAGACTTACTAACTGGCCTTCTCTGGCATACCTATTGCTATTTGATAATCAAATGAGGAAAGGAATCCCATTTCACAGATACAGACATCAGAAAAAAAAAAAAAAGTTTGTGATATGTTTAAGGTCACACAGGCTAGCAGGCTTCCGCGGTAGCTCAGTGGTAAAGAATCTGCCTGCAATGCAGGAGATGCGAGTTCAATCCCTGGGTTGGGAAGATCCCCTGAAGTAGCAGATGGCAACTCACTCCAGTATTCTTCCCTTTAAGTCCCATGGACAGAGGAGCCTGGCAGGCTACCATCCACGGGGTACCAGCTCAAAAGAGCTGGACACGAATGAGTGACCAAACAACAACACAAGCTAGCAGGTGGCTCAAAATTCACTGGTTACTCTTTATATGTCATTTCACTGCCTAGACTATTTTGTGATGAGTCTAGAAATCAGAGAAAAATCAAATTATTCCATTATATAGTTATGTGTTTCTACCCCAGTGTATTATAATGCTTGAGCCACAACACACACACCACACTCTGCTGTCTAGACATTTCTCAGCCGCCACAGCTTGACTGTGACAAGCTGGGCTTGTTCTGAGCACCAGTGCATAGGGAGGGAACTCACAGGGTGGTTACCGGTGAGGATAAAAGAGAAAACCTGGGGATAAAGAGGGACAATTTCCAGTTAAAATTACCATATTGTAATTTTGTTAGTTATCAGACTAAGTACACAGAAGCTTATCTGACAAGAAACTGTCCTTATGGGCATGATTTAACCTAGAGATGTCTGATTTCCTCATATGTGGTGTCCAGATGGTCTTTTTTGCTCTGTGTTGAGACCAGGAGGCATAAAGGCCATTTCTAAAACAGAGACAATGAAGTAAGTGCAGAGTGGAAATGCACAAGGCTGGTCAACATAATGTACTCAATCAGATTATATTTTTAAAGCTAATTCCCTATTACTGACATAGGCAATTGATGAGGGAGAAAAAAAAAGGGTACTATTTGCTAGTGGTTTTGCTAGAGATGCTATTAAAAGTAACTAGAGCCGATGAGATAGAGCCCATGGTCATATAGGCTCTGCATTAAAACATGGGAATGCAAAGGTAAGGATAACAAAATGAACAAGAGAGAAGCCTAATGTTCCACTGAGAAATACTGTTTTTTCCTTTCAATGCAGAATCAATTCTATGCTGAACTTCACTTCCTTCTAGGTACTGAATGCCAAGAACAATGAGTATGTGAGGAGAAAAAAGGTGTATAGAACTTAGCTGGAAAAAAAATAAAAAAGGTCAATAGTATTAGTCTGTGTACAGTATACAACACAGCAACCATACAGTAAATGATTTTAAAAAGTCCTCTAAAATGCCCAGTTTATAACTTCTTAAACTGAAAGTCATTCAGTTGTGTCCGACTCTTTGCAACCGCATGGACTGTAGCCTGCCAGGCTCCTCTGTCCATGGAATTTTCCAGGCCAGAATACTGGAGTGGGTAGCCATTCCCTTCTCCAAGGGATCTTCCCAACCCAGGGATCGAATCCAGGTCTCCCACATTACAGGTAAATTCTTTACCATCTGAGCCACCAGGGAAGCCCAAGAATACAGGAGTGGGTAGCCTATACCTTCTCCAGGGGATCTTCCTGACCTAGAAATGGAACCAGGGTCTCCTGCATTGCAGGTGGATTCTTTACCAGCTGAGCTACCAGAAAAGCCCTATAGTAACTTCTTATGGTAGCTCCAAATCACAACACTGGATATTTGCACAGGATTTTACAGAACCATCTATTACAGTATTCAAGAAAAAGAAAATACCTCAAAAGACGTTTTTCTCATTTGGAAGTACAATAACTTTGTAAGTTAACATTTGGAAAGCTTCCCAGTTTTCAGCAGTAAAATGATAATGTTAGACGTATCATTTTAAAGTGGAATCTCCTAGAAGTTAATTCAGTTGACAAGGTCACATTTAGACTTTATTTCACTCCTTATGTTTTGCACTCAAAATAATTTCCAAATCCTATTATTCAAAGCACTGGAAGTTACCATAGTAATTTGTGTGTCTGCTCATACTCAAGGTATCTCTGAGATAGAGTGCCACTTAAAAAAAAAAAAAAAAACTTTTATGATACAGATCATGAAATGCATAGTGTTTTGAGAAAGGGAAAGAAACCAGAGATGCTTATTTGTTGCATAGAACTGTTTGATTTTAGCAATTTCTTTTTGTGAAGATTCAATAGAATAGCTTTGGATTTAAGAGCAGACTCTAGGTTCAAAGCTTCATTATGTCAGTTACTCGGTGTGACCTTGGGCAATTTACATAACCTCTTTGTAACCTTATTTCCTCATCTAAAGATAATAGTATCTATCATATACATAGCTGTGGCAGTTGTTGTAAGGATTAAAAAAATTAACATTTGCAAAGCACTTACAGCATAGCATTTATTATAGTCTTTAGCCAGCACTATGTTAAGAATTGCTTTCATCTTAAAGAAAGACATTTTCAGAGTAGAAGAAAAAATACATTTTCAAACAAAAAATTTTAAAGATAGTGTAAATTAGAAAAGAATTGCCCTTGAAGTCTTATGGAAGCATACTTGCTTTAAGCAAGTGTTTTTCTTTTCGTAGGGACTCAGTGTGAATTATCTAAAATACCTTGACTAAAAATACAGCTTTAATATATTTTCTGCATTTAAAATATAATACTTTATGGTTCCTTTTATACCTCTTTAATAATAAGTTTTTAGATTTTAGAAGTAAATCTGCAGTAATTCTACTAAAATTTGTTAACATTTTTATATATCTTTTAGACACTTTCACTAGTTTCAAATTTCATTCACAAAAGTCAATCAGCTTCAGGTAGTCTCTGTTTCAACTTGATAATAAAACATCTGATTTCCCTTTATTTTTAATTTATGAAATTTGTTTTCTTGATTCCATCTTTCATTGGTTTTTCTCCATTTAGCTAGGTTTGTATGGCTCTTGTATATTAAATACTGCTCTTATATATTAAATATCAAATATTACTCTTTTTTTTTTTTTTTAAATTTTATTTTATTTTTAAACTTTACAATATTGTATTGTATTTGGTTTTGCCAAATATCGAAATGAATCCGCCACAGGTATATTACTCTTAAATATTAAAATGTATTTCTTTTCAAATATCAAAATAGCCTCAAAAGTCTATTTTTCCATGCACATTTTTTCCAATTTACTTCTTTGACCAAACAGGTGAAAGAAATGCTATGTTAAAACCGTCCAGTATGAGGTATCTGTGCTTCAGTTCAGAGGAGTTAAGAACTCCAATTTCTTTTCCACGTCTTTGAATAAAACTGAAGCTTTAGGGGAAGAAAGAAAAGTTTTATAGACGTTTTTGAAAATGAAGCAAATTTCAGTACTGCAAATGAGTTTTTTTATAATTAAGCACAGAACTTTCCTTAGCATCTTGGATTATCCCCCACAATTCATTTTTTTCTTTTCTGGTGTTAATGTGGCAATTTATTTATAGTAAAGCAATATATTTTTATAGTTGTATTTAATTTTTTATGTGTATTTCATATTTCAATAATATGCTATGTATATATTTTTTCTCATTAACCAGAGATAATGACTTTCTAGAAGATATGAACTCTGACAGTTAATTCATTTGTGACTATCACACAGGTACCTCCATATCTTATTTTGTTAACATTTGATTTACTATAATAAATTATATATCCACTTATGTAAAAGGAAGAGTGAAATCAGATATGATGATGTAAGTAGAAATGTGCTGAAAATACTACTTTGTACTTTGGCAAATATGTTATTAAAATTTATTTTTTTCCAGCATTATTGAGAACTCATTAATGTACATCACTGTACAAGTTTAAGGTATACAACAACAGGATAGTCTGACTTACATAGACTGTGAAATGATTACCAGAATAGGTTCAGCAAATGCCCATCTCCTTACATAGACACAATCAAAAGAAAAGAAAGGAAAAAAGGGAAAAAAAAAGTTTCCTTGTGATGAGAACTCTTATATTTCACTCTCTTACTGGCTCTCCTACACATCATACAGCAGGGTGAGCTAAAGTCATCATGTTGCACATTAATTATATCCTCAGTACTTATGTATCTTATATTTGTACCTTTGACCACCTTCCTCCATTCCCTCTCCTACCACCCTTGACTTCTGGTAACCAGAAGTCTGATCTCTTTTCATGTACATTTTACTTAGCATAATGCCTTCAAGGTCGATCCATGTTGTCATATATGGTAGGATTTCCTCACTTCTTATGTATATACATATATATTCTTTCCCCATTTATCCATCGATGGACACTTGCTTCCATGTCTGGACCGTTGCAAATAAAGTTGTTATGGACATGTGGGTGTCAACACTTATCTTTTAAAATTAGTGTTTTCATTTCCTATGAAATTGGTAGATCATATGGAGGTTCTATTTTTAGTGTTTTGAGGATCCGCCATACTGTTTTCCATGGTGGCTGTGCCAATTTACAATCCTATCAACAGTGCACAAGGGGGTTCCCTTTCCTCCACATGCACACCAGCATTTGCTATCTATTATTATTATTTCAATCCATGAATATGGGATACTTTTCCATTTACTTATGTCTTGTTTAATATCTTTCATCAACATCTTATAACTTTCAGAGCAGAGATCTTTCACCTTCTTAGTTAAATTGATTCCAACGTATACTATGGCTTCGATGCTATAGTAAATGGAATCAATTTCTTTATTTTTTCAGAAAACTGGTTGTTAGTGTATAGAAATGCTACTGATTTTTGCATGTTAATTTGGTATCCTGCAGCTTTACTGAATTCATTGATTAACAGTTTTTTGGCTGAGTCTTTAGGCTTTCCTATACATAAAATCTCAGTTGTGTCTGACTTTGCGACCACATGGGCTGTAGCCTACCAGGTTCGTCTCTCCATGGAATTCTCCAGGCAAGAATATTGGAGTGGGTAGCCATTCCCTTCACCAGGGGATCTTCCCGACCCAGAGACCAAACCCAGGTCTCCTGCATTGTGTTTGGATTCTTTACCCTCTGAGCAACCAGGGAAGCCCAGCTGGAGATACCAAGGGAAGGACTGACATGAAAAAGGCCAGAGGTAAGGATCTAATAGAAGCACAAGAGATTAAGAAGAGGTGGCAAGAACACACAGAACTATACAAAAAAGGTCTTAACACCCGGATAATCACAATGGTGTGGTCACTCATCTAGAGCCAGACATCCTGGAGTATGAAGTCAAGTGGGCCTTAGGAAGCATTACTATGAACAAAGCTAGTGGAGGTGATAGAATTTCAGCTGAGCTATTTCAAATCCTAAAAGATGATGCTGTGAAAGCGCTGCACTCAATATGCAAGCAAATTTGGAAAACTCAGCAGTGGTCACAGGACTAGAAAAGGTCAGCTTTCATTCCAATCTCAGAGAAGCCATGCCAAAGAATGTTCAAACTACCATACAATGGCACTCATTTCACATACTAGTAAAATAATGCTCAAAATTCTCCAAGCCAGGCTTCAGCAGTATGTGAACCAAGAACTTTCAGACGTACAAGCTGGATTTAGAAAAGGCAAAGGAACCAGAGATCAAATTGCTAACATTTGTTGGATCACAGAGAGAGCAAGGGAATTCCAGAAAAAACATCTACTTCTGCTTCACTGACTATGCTAAAGTCTTTGATTGTGTGTATCATAACCAACTGTGGAAAACTCTTTAAAGAGATGGGAATGCCAGATTACCTCAGTTGTCCCTGAGAAACCTGTATGCGGGTCAAGAAGCAACAGTTAGAATCTTACATGGAACAATGGACTGGTTCAAAATTGGGAAAGGAGTTCAAAATTGACAGGGCTGTATATTGTCACTCTGCTTATTTAACTTATATGCAGAGTACATCATGTGAAATGCCAGGCTGGATAATCACAATCTGGAATCAAGACTGCCAAGAGAAACCTCAGATATGCAGATGATATCACTCTAATGGCAGAAAGTGAAGAAGAAGTAAAAAGCCTCTTGATGAGAGTAAAAGAGGAGTGTGAAAAAGCTGGCTTAAAACTCAGCATTCAAAAAGCAAAGATCATGGCATCTGGCCCCATCACTTCATGGCAAATAGATGAGGAAAAAGTGCAAACAGTGACAGATTTCCTTTTCTTGGGCTCCAAAATCACTGAGGATGATTACTTGAGCTATGAAATTAAGACACTTGCTTCTCAGAAGGAAAGCTATGAAAAGTCTAGATACTGTATTAAAAAGCAAAGACATCACTTTGCCGACAAAGGTACTATAGTCAAAGCTATCGTTTTTCCAGTACGCATGTATGGATATGAGACTTGGACCATAGAGAAGGCTGAGAGCCAAAGAACTGATGCTTTCAAACTGTGGTGCTGGAGAAGATTCTTAAGAGTCCCTTGGACAGCAAAGAGATCAAACCAGCCATTCCTAAAGGAAATCAACCCTGAATATTCATTGGAAGGACTGATGCTGAAGCTAAAGCCCCAGTACTTTGGCCACGTGATGTGAAGAGCTGACTCACTGGAAAAGACCCTGACCCTAGGAAAGATGAAGGCCAGGAGGAGAAGGGAGCAACAGAGGATGAGATTGTTGGATGGCATCACTGATTCAATGGACATGAGTTTGAGCAAACTCTGGGAGACAGTAAAGGGCAGGGAAGTCTGGCATGCTGCAGTCCAAGGATTGGAGTCAGACATAACTTTGTGACTGAAAAACAACAACATATATAAAATCATGTCATCTGCAGATAGAGACAATTTTACTTCTTCCTTTCCAAGACTGATTTCTTTTTCTTGTCTGAACTCTAGCTAGTACTTCTAGTATTATGTTGAATAGGAGTGGTAAGAGTGGACACTTTTGTCTTGTTCCTCATCTTAGAGGATTAAAGCTTTAACCGTTCACCATTGTGATAGCTGTGGGCTTTAATTATGTTGAGATGTTTTCCTTCTACATTTAATTTGTTAAGAGTTTTACCATAAATGGAATCTGAATTTTATCAAATGCTTTTTTTTTTTTTGCAAAATTTGAGATATCACATGCTTCTTTTCTTTCATTCTATTAATATGATATACCATCTCATTGATGGATTGGCCTATGTTCAGCTATCCCTGCATCTCAAGAGTAAACCCCACTTGATCATGGTGAATAATTCTTTCAATGTGTTGCTAATACTGAGAATTTTTGCATCCATATTCACCAGGGTTATTGGCCTGTAGTTTTCCTTTTAGTTGTGCTTTTCTTCGGTTTGGGTATTAGGATAATATTGGCCTCATGAGTTTAGACGTGTTCACTTCAAATTGAAAGACTGGCATTAATATTTATTTTAAAAAACAATTTGCCAAAGTCTCTAAGTGGTTTAAAAGCACTTCTTAAAGCTTGGTGGCTTTAAATATGTAAATGTGTTACAGAGTAGAACTATGATACTAGCTTATGGTTAAAATGGGCTTCCCTTGTGGCTCAGCCGTAAAGAATCTGCCCGTAATACAGGAGATCTGGGTTCAATTCCTGGGTTGCGAAGATCTCCTGGAGAAGGGAAAGGCTACCCACTCCAGTATTCTGGCCTGGAGAATTCCATGGACTACAGTCCGTGGGGTCGCAAAGAGTTGGACACAACTGAGCGACTTTCACTTTCACTTACGGTTAAAATGGTTAGGATGATTGTTCAATCAGAAGACCACATATGGCTGCTGCTCATTTAAAAGCAACAGAGACCTTCTCTTTACATGGTCTCAGGTTCTGAGAAAACATAGTACCTAGATGAACATAGTATCTAGGTCTTAAAAGATGCAATTGCTTTTGCCCTGTAATTTGGATCTCTATAAATTTTGCAGGCTTGGAAGCAATAGAGTTTAATGGTTAAGAGCTGGGATCTCAAGGCACAGAAAAACCCATGTTTGAATCCTAGCTCATCTTTTGCTGTTTGACTTCAGAAAGCCCCAGTTTTCATATCTATAAAATTCAAGTAGTAATAATATCTAGTTTTTTGAAGACTGTGATGAATAAGAAAAAGGAAAAACAGAACATGTAGTTTCTATAAGACAGCGTCCAATTAATAAGTTTAATAAATGGTAGCCAAGTAATTTTTAAATTACTTTATATTTTTATGCTGTGATATCTAAAGATGGACATTTAGAGCATCCTCCTTATGCCAATGTCTAACTCTAAAACATGGCCATTTATTTACTTACACCTCAAGGGTTGCCCAGGTGGTGCAGTGGTAAAGAATCCACCTGCCAATGCAGGAGATGCAAAAGATACAGGTTTGATCCCTGGGTTAGGAAGCTCCCCGAAAGAAGGAAATGACACCCACACCAGTATTCTTGCCTGGAGAATTCCATGGATAGAGGAGCCTGGCGGGCTACAATCCTTGTGGTCACAGAGTCAACCACAACTGAGCACGCACACACACACATTTATCCACAGGATCTGAAACTCCAAGGGCTGAAGTTGCCCTTCCTTCCTTACAGAGAATCAGAGATCATTGCTCAACCTGCTGCTCCAGCCTTTAAGGAACCAGTTCACTGACGTTGGTGCTTTAGCCCAAGACTTCAAACGGGGCTCTCTGCATAATTCAAGCTGCATCTTTATTCACATGCCTACTTCTCTTTGCTCACCAGTGGACTTCTGGCTCTCAGTCTGGTTCCCTTTTTGGTTATAGCTTCTAGACTCTGCTCTCTGAAATGCTGTCCTCATTTCCCATCTTTGTAAATATCACTTCTGTTAATACTAGTGGCTTTATCAAATCCTCAGAAGAGATGCATGCATGTTTCCAAACTACCAATAGAACACATGTGGCTTTCTAGCTAGAGGTCAAACATTGACAGGCTGTGGGCCATCCTCTTCCCAAAGATACATTAAATTAGTGATGAAATATTTTGTGCACATCAATGTCTTTATGGCAATCATGAATTTTCCAACTTATATTTTATCACATTCCCACCAGTTATATTACCTCACTCCCAGTCCAGTACTCTCCATGTGTTATTCAGCTGACTTCATTTGTTTGTGACCTGGTCAGACCTTGGCTCCACCATCTGAGAGAGTTTAAGTGGGAAATCTCAGTAATGCACAAGCTTCTAATCCAACACCATTACATTTGTTCAGTCAGAGGTCTCAGAATTACGATGCCTCCCCTTTCTGGTGCTTTGATATGTGAGTTAATTCTGTAGCACACGTTCTGATTTCATAGACTTTGGGGCCTAAATCTATGTCCCCTTGACCACAGTAAAGACATCTGTAAAATGATTTCTTCTGAACTTAAACTCTGTCTGAATCTCTTGTTTCTCCCCATTTTGTGCCTTCTTGAGCAACCAAGCCCCAGTATCATAAAAATCCTCATATGACAGAATGTAGAATCAGCCTATATGCCGTCTACCAACACTGAACACCTCATGTTTTTCTATTAGTTTGTTGTTCTGTGGTTTCCCTCTATCATTACAAGATGATTACATATGGAATTGTCTTTAAAAAATATGAATGCCAAGGTATGGAACAAATAGGCAATGAGGAGAAATGAACCATGCAAACAAATCCATTTTGATTTCCTCTTTGCCACTAAACTCAAGACTTGGTCTCTTCTGAAAGATTTATGAGGCTTCCTACCATAAAGGAGGTTGGATTACAGCTATGCTTACTTTATAAAATGAAATTCTGCCATCATAGGCAAGGGTTCATGGCTGTAATTATTTCAATGATCTTCCCAGTCAATGTGTCTTGCACAGCTGAGCCAAACCCTCTCTCACACAGGCAGGCAGGCCATTTCATAAGAAGTCTAAAAGCTCCCACAACTTTGTGTGACCTTGCATTGAATAACACTGGAAAATTGATTTGGCTCTAGTAATAAAAGACCGTCTGCATTATCTGCATTCTAATTATAATTAATATAACCAGGATAACTGCTGTATTATTTACGATTAGAGCTATGGTGAGCACAGTGTAATAATAATCTGCTACATAATTTTTTATTGATCTGATGGCTTTATTGCAGAAAAAACAAAATGCTACACCACTGCATAGCTAAAATTGCCTTTCTTGACATGAGTGTTTAGACACAGGATTTCATTTAACATTTCTTTTATCTGATGAAATTCCCATAGTTTTAATATCATAATAAGTGTGATGCTATGGGATCTTTCAATTTTCCTCTTTGAAAAGAACTGAAGAACAGGTATAATTCATCTACCCAGGTTTCCATCCTTTACTTACTGAGTATCATTAATTCCCTGACACAAGAATCATCACACATTTCATTAACAGGAATGGAATAAACCTGAGAAAAAAAGTAGCTTTCAGTTAAGGGAATGCTATCTCTCACCCTAAATAAATTCTCTTTGAGAATAACATATAATGTAATATAAATCAGTGTAGTTTTCTTTAACAAAAAATAAGAAAAAAGTTTTTTTAAATATTAATGAAGGAGCTTTTTAGGAGCACATATATCTTTATGAACCTAGGTAAGAGTGTTCACCATTCTCTTAGTGATGAAAGATTGGTTCAATTATATAATAAATTGGCACATGTCTTATACAAAGAAATGAATAATATACTTTGGTAGAAAAGTAAACATAGCAATGTATATACTGAATCATTTCACTTCAGCAGGACTTTGCCAACTCATGAAATGAAGATTTGTACTTATCAAAGGGATTAACACCTGGTGATATTTTTCTGATGTCCAATTTTATCAGTCAGAATTCTGAATGATAAACTTATAAAACAATGTTGCTTAAAGTTGGTCAGCTTCACAAAATTTAAGAAAAACAGTAATATATAATATATAAATTTTACATTTGTTTTCACTTGAATCAGGCCTTAAAATGCTTAGATGCTTGTACAATATCAAGAAATGGATTTCAATCTTCATGCGCTGTTTTGAAAAACATATCCAAATCTTATGTTTCACGTGTTATTTCTGTTGATCTTTACAAATCATGAAGGTAGGAAAGACAAATGTTTCCTTTTGACAGGTGTAGAAACTGAGGTTGGAACATTTGGGATGCAGCAAATTCAGGTCCAACACTTTTATCTCCAGACCTATGAGTCTGTACTTTCTCTATAATATCATGCCTTTTAGTGACTTGTTTGGTTTGAATTAGGTGATTGTTGCATTGATGATAAGTCTCTACAGAAGAGATTTGTATAATATTTACATAAAAATATAAAGATTATGAAACGTAACTCATAAACTCTGTAAGAGAGATTTAAGACCACTTTCAAATAAACAACATCATCATCATCATCATCATTATGGCAACAGACATTTATGGAACCAGAAAACAATACCATCTCATAATAATGTGACATATGAAGAAAGCAAAGCCGAAGAAGAATTAAATAACGTGTTCAATATCATATAGCTAGCTAGTGGTAGACCAAGACCCTGAACACTGATATGTATAAAATATTCTGTCTTCTTAATGTTGTTTCAGTTTTTTCATTTACTAGTTTTCCAAGAGCATATCCTGTGAAGACTAACTTACAGTTATTTTAACAAAGAAAGAAACCTGGATCGAACTGCATTTTCTTCTTATGGTTTAGAAAGCAGTAACAGAGGCATTCAATATGTTGTCACAGATACAGTGACTCTCAGAGTCCTCATAAACATTTATCCTAGATTATTTGAACATATCAGAATTTTATGTAAAAGCCATGCCAGCATGAATAATCTTAAATATAGTAAGGGCCTGTTGACTATGACTTTGAAGAGAATATCTTTGTGTAGATTTCATTTTCAATTTAATTATTTGTTTATTAAGAAATTAATTTTTGTTGGGGATTGCTATAAAATGTTTTTTTTAAACAAAAAATAAGAGACTTGATTATTAATGAATTTTAGACAAGGCACATAATTAAACATTTTTAGTTTACAAGGATAAAACTGCATGCTATTTGAAAAAATAGAAGGAGAAATTTGGAAATCTCTATAAGTTCATCCCTGGCGCAAATTTTCCCTTTCCCAATCCCTCTTTTGTTGGGATTTGTACAGTGAAATAGTAGCTAGAATAAGATAAATTTAGGAGTAGCAGGCAAAGTTTCATTCCAGAGAGACTGTCAACAATCTCTTCACTGTTATTTCTACTATCTGGCTGTTGGCTATCAGAGTTTAAAAATAACTCCCTCTGCTTCAGTGGAGTACATGAAAATGCATGGCAGTTTTTCCTGAAAAATGTATCTTGGCCAGACCAGTTTGGTAACAGGAAAACCAATGTCCATGAATTGCTTGGCTAATCTATTTCCCCTTGAAATGCAGGCTTAGGTGGAACAAATATATAAAATTAATCCCATAGCACATGCCTCTAATTTTATACTTTCATTTAAATTGTTTTTTAAATGCTTGGAAATTTGCAATATTATTCAAAGTTTTCTAGAAATTGCAGCCAATGTAATAAGGTAGGATATAAGAATAATAATTGTAAAGCCATGAAAAAGGTGACAAAAAGTTACTGTTTACAGATTAGAAATTAGAGAATTATTAATATCAGACAAAAATTACTTTAGGTCAATGTGCATGCAGGCATGCTCAGTTGGTAAGCTGTGTCTGACTGGTTGCAACCCCATGGACTATAGCCTGTCACTCTCCTCTGTCCATGGAGTTTTCCAGGCAAGAATACTGGAGATGCCATTTCCTACTCCAAAGGATCTTTCTGATGCAGGGATTGAACCCATGTCTTCTGCATCTCTTGCACTGGCATGCAAATTCTTTACCACTGAGCCACCTGGGAAACCCTTAAAGGTCAACAACACTCAAGTATTATTAATAGAGAAAAATATAACTGCCACAGAATTTCATTCACAATAACAACAAAACTGCTGAATATATGGGAATATTTTAGCAAGGTATATAAATAAATACATATAAAACAAGACCAGTATGAAGCAACATAGTGACACAAATTAGAATTTACTAATATGAAGAAAGAATTAAAATGGAGGAAATGTTTAAATGACAATTTGCTTTCAAACTGATTTATAAATGTAGTGCAATTTTTAAATCCCATCAGTATTTTTTTAGAAAAAAGAAAATTACTTCTGGTAAAATAAATAGATAAAAATATCCAAAATGATTTTGAAAAAACGTAATACAAGGTAGTATTTTAAAACATACAATTATGGTACAAAATCAAATCAATGTGATATAGTAATAAGGAAAGACATAGGTAAGATAGAAAAAGTATTCTAAAAGGAATCTCGAATACATAGAAACTGGTTTCAGGAACATCTCATTCTTCTGCAAAATAACACTTATTTAGATAGTCACTTTAAACCATTCACTGGCATAAACGTAAGGTAGAATAAAGTTAAAAATCAGTTATAGGAACATTATAACAGAGATTAAGAGATGCCTACTTTGCTTCCAACTCTAAATTCGCTCTGTGCAAGTTACTTAGTCTCTCTGGTCTTTAGTTTTCTCAGCTATAAAACAGATAATGATAGTGCCTGTTGCCTTAGGGTTTTTGAGAGGATTAAATAGACAGATATGTAAAGTACTGAGAAAAACTGTCTTGACACATAGTAAGAAACCCAACAGATTTGGCAAGTGTATTGTACATATTGTTACATATTAAAGGGATATGGTGATTTAAAATAAAGACATTGAAAATAAAAGAAAATGTTGAATGATTTCTTTCATCCCAAATGTGAATGGTCTTTCCAAGATTTACAGGAAGCACTGCAAATGGAATAAACTATAAATTTGAGATCCCCAAAAGGAAAAACTTTAAATAGTCAAAAATATGAGAATTGCAGAGTAAAACAATATATGTATTGCTAATAGATTATATACAAAAAGAAACATAAAATTAATATAAAAATATTTCATTTGCACAAAAAATATTGAGCTCATCATTGTAATCTACTTCAATATCAAAGATTCAGAAGCATCCATGATACTTAAATCTCTGAAGGCAAAGAGAATGTAATTGTCATGAAATATGTCCTGATATCCCAAATACAGTATGGCAAAATACATGCATCAAGATGTTTAAAAATACTCATCCTTGAGACACTATTTCTATTCCTATTAATAGTTTCCTATTTTAAGGAAATGAATAACCACAAGAAACACAAATTTATACAAACATGTTCAGTTTGTCACTTATATTAAAGTAATGGAAAATAAACAGTATATTCAATATTAAGGTTACAGCTAAGGAAATTTTGGCCTATCCATACATTAGTAGCATAATCAGATATTAAAAAAGTTTCATAAAGATAGCTATTGCTATCAATCTACTACCAATATCAATACCAACTGAAATGACCTTTAAAATTTAATAACTGAAATAATTACCCACTGAAAAAATAAAGACAATCTTAAGCTGGTATGGTTTCAAAATCTATAATACAAAGAATTTTAAAGGTAGCCACAATGGGTCTATTTTTCACAATTCTAACAGTGAGATATTGAATTACTAAGAAGTTACTCCTTGGAAGGAAAGTTATGTCCAATCTAGATAGCATATTCAAAAGCAGAGACATTACTTTGCCAACAAAGGTCTGTCTAGTCAAGGCTATGGTTTTTCCAGTGGTCATGTATGGATGTGAGAGTTGGACCGTGAAGAAGGCTGAGGGCTGAAGAATTGATGCTTTTGAACTGTGGTGTTGGAGAAGACTCTTGAGAGTCCCTTGGACTGCAAGGAGATCTAACCAGTCCATTCTGAAGATCAGCCCTGGGATTTCTTTGGAAGGAATGATGCTGAAGTTGAACCTCCAGTACTTTGGCTACTTCATGCGAAGAGCTGACTCATTGTAAAAGACTCTGATGCTGGGAGGGATTGGGGGCAGGAGGAGAAGGGGACGACAGAGGATGAGATGGCTGGATGGAATCACTGACTTGTTGGACGTGAGTCTCAGTGAACTCCGGGAGTTGGTGATAGACAGGGAGGCCTGGCGTGCTGCGATTCATGGGGTCACAAAGAGTCAGACACGACTGAGCAACTGAACTGAACTGAACTGAATAAACCTTTAGTAAAACAAACTAATACATATTTTAAGAATCAATACAAATGTGATAAAGCTATTTTTTAAAGCCAAGGGAAGGGGATAAGGTATATAAAATCAGGATGGAGTTTTATTGTTAGGGAAGTGAGTTTACTCAATGGTGGCTGTGAGAAGGATAAGCACATATAAATGTATGGATTATACAAGTAGTACATAGTATACATTGCATAGTTCTAGTTCTTAATTTGGATGATGAATTCATGGTTGTTCTTTGTTGCTTTGCTTCATAGTTTATATGTATTTTGTGGGTATTTTTATGCTTATATCACATATAAACTCATATTTATAAAAAGGTACAGGAGAAATAATATCTCTCATTGTGATATAAAAAGAACAAAATTGAGTTTTGGCTCTTGCTTTTGTTAGAAATGTACTGTCCTTTTTAGCTAATGTCACCCCAACTTCTATGCACTTTACTATTTACCTGTCGAATAGCCTTGAATATTCTCAAAATTCTTGGTGAGAAGAGCTCAGTCAATTGAAAAGTGAATTCATGCAAAGCTGTTCCCACCGTTTCTTTCCAGTAATTTAAGAACTGTCTGGCTAGTTGGATGGAAGTGGCAAGAAGATGATGTTGATAAAGATACCATAGATGACATGGTCCTGGTTGGGGTACGTGTGTTAGATTTTTGCTTTTATACCTGCAGTCCCACACCCTTAAAAAGATGGAGGAATCATTATTTGTAAATATTGCCTGCCTCCTCCACAGAAGAGGAAGTTACAGGCTCTGCCACATTTATCAAAAAGCAGAATGTAAGCTGATGGATCTAAATATAAATACAATGATGGAGCCAACCAGATTTTTATAAGGTAATCCTTATTCAAACACACATCTACACACACACTTCCCTTAAAATAGACAAAACAAAGGAAAACAATACTTAATGGTTCTCTGTCATTTGTTAGGCACTTGCCCCAAACTAGGCATTAAACTACATTCTTAAAAAAAAAAATACAAAAGTAGGTCAAAAGGCAAAATCCAAATGTCTTGAGTATACAGTAATGAGAATTAAAGTAATGAGAATTTTAGAAGGAACAGAACTAGAGACAATTACAATATGTTGTGTGTGTATTTACTAGAGATTGTCTAGGCCAGAGAGAGTACTGTATTTTTTTTCATGGGTCTATTTTCACTAACATTCTCTTAAGATTTCCTAGAAATTGAATATAACATTTACTTGCAATGCAGTAACTGTAGAGTATATATTTATAGAATTAATTATTCTTTCCCCTCTATCCTTATAGTACCAAAACTTTTCAAATATGGTTCTCAAGTTTTTAGAAAAATGGGTATAAAAAGTGAAATATTTAAATAATTCTGTCTTTCACACTGACAAACAATCAACTGTGTTTTCTATCGACTGACAAATTCACTCATTTATTAAAAATAAAAAATATTGATTGATCTTCTAGACCCTACTAGGTATGTGGAATTCAAAAAAGTGATTTTCATCCTTTTAGAGCCTAGTCAAGAAACTAATCTCGTCTCAATGTCATGAGTAATGCTTTAGTCATCATGTCACAGTAGCACATTATTTGGGGATGAGAGAAGAAGAAATGACCTATTTTTACAGAGAAGTATACATAATTATATACGATATACTTGGTTTGATGAAATGCCCGTAAGACTTCATCTGTACTTTTAAAACCTAGTAAGGTCCAAATTCAGTTACTTTTATAATTATGGCTTCCATCATGAACAATTCTTATAATTCTGAAAAAAAGGAACAGTATAAATAGAATATGTGAACAAAGAAGATACCCCACTTTTTTTTTTTTTTTTCTTAAGGAAAGGATAATTCTACTGCTTGAAGTACTTTTCCCTGTCGTAAGAAAATGCAGGTCAGCAATACTGGCATAGTGAAATGTCAGTTCAGTCATCTTTTTCCATGTCTGCCCCACACTGTCTGCTGCTTTTCAAGGTAGAAAAAGCTAATTTAGTGGCTAGAGCTAAATTAGACTCCTTAATTGACATTTCACTTTCATCTAAAATTAGGCCAGCACATGTTTAAAACTCCTTTTATTTTGAATGAATTAGAGAACAGCTTGTAAAAAGCTTGTAAAGATCAGAAAGAGTAGTGAGGAACAAGCTGGGCTGAGCATTTTCCCAATTTGGCAACAGCTACGGAAGGTGTGTGTGTGTGTGTGTGTGTGTGTGTGTGTGTGTGTCAGAGAGAGGCCAATGGCCTGTTGGTCTGAGCCCTGAAGACTGAACTGGGCAGCCTGTGAATAACCCTCCTTGGGTCCATCTGATGTAAGCTGTCTCAGTGGTTCTCAAACTTTTTGGTCTGAGGAGCCCATTACACTCATAAAACTTAAAGACCCCAAAGAAATTTGACTTTGTGGGTTTTATCTATTGATATGTGTCCTAATAGAAATAAAGCTTAAAAATTTGTAAAATATTTATTTATCCATTTAAAAATAGCAAATAATAAATGGGCCATTTTAATGCAAAATAAATGTTTTTAGTAAAAAATATATTTTTCAAAATAAAAAACTAGTGAGAAGTAGCACTATTACATTTTTGCAAGTTTCTCCATGTCTGGCTTTAAGAGAAGACAGCTGGATTCTCATAACTGCTTCTGCATTCAGTCTGCTACCTTATGTTGTTCTTATTTAAATATATGAAGAAGATCTGGCCTCACATAGATACAGATAGTTGGGAAAGGGAGTGATATTTTAGTAATCTTTTCAGATAATTTGGGAATTTTTTGATAGTACACCAAAATTCAACAAGTGTTATCTTGTTAAAGGTAAGTTGCAATGTGGAAGCCTACACCATGCCAATCAGCTTTTCATGCTCTGTTGCTTCAAGTCCATCTATATATGCTTCACTTTCCATGCATCTTTCATCAGTATATAACTTACTAGCATCATGGATCTATTATTTGGGCTTCCCTGGTGGCTCAGATGGTAAAGAATTCACCTGCAATGCAAAAGACCTGGATTTGAACCCTGGGTTGGAAAGATGCCCTGGAGCAGGACATGGCAACCCACTCCACTGTCCTTGCCTAGAGAATCCCCATGGACAGAGGAGCCTGGCAGGCTGCAGTCCATGGGGCTGCAAAGAGTTGGACATGACGAAGCAACTAAGCACAGCATAGCACATCTATTATTTTGGAATTACTGGTCTCCTGAGTAATGCAGATTTTCCATATGTTGGCACATTTCATTGTGTAACATCAAAAAATCACATTCCTGGCTATGACAAGGAATCTCATCAGATAAGTATTGGAATGCTGTCAAGTTCACAGTGGCAGACACTGTAAATTTCCAAAATTCTAATTTTTGCTCGAAAGCTTGATATTTATCATTGGCAATAAACACTGTCAGTTGTTTTCTTTGAAGCAATATTTATTCTGAGAAAATACCTGCCAAATTCTCCAATTTAAATACCTAGTTTATCAGACATTCTTCAAGTAAAAATAGTATTCTAGGAAAAAGGTGGTTAATTCTGCTTTTCATTCAAGCAATCACACTTAAGTGCTTTTTTCTGGAGACAACTATAGTACTTCCATATTAAATACAAATGCTTTATGTGTATTTCCATTTTGTCTCACAGAATATTAAAAAGGCATGTGCTCAAGAGTTTAGATTTAATAAAAGAATTAAATTCCACTGCTTCATCAAGAACACTCTTAAGTAGCACTGTCTTTTTGTTTGCTTGTTTCAACCGTGGCAAAAATACAATGACTTCTAGTACAGTTTGGTTCCAATGCCTACCTTGATTCATGGAAGTTTCACCATTGCTTTTGCACTATTAATGCAAATGTCAACACAGTGGAAAAGGCAAAAATAACATCTCGGTAATATTATGGAAATAGTTTTGACCCCATGGTCTTCTGGAAACTGTCTTGGGACCAGTGGTTGGTGGACCACAGTTTCAGAGCTGCCTGTCTATTTCATGACCCACAGATGGAGCCAGCTAGCTACATTAATATACATAGTCTCCAAAGTGATTTTCAAACTATGAGCTTTCAAGTATGGGGCACGGAAAAAGAAAAGAGGGGAAGAGTTGAATATCTATCAGAATCCTGCATGTGGTTCTTTTGGGGGTAAATTCATACAATCTCACTCCGATGGGAAGCTTGGAATGGGTGTGCTAAGACGGGACAAAAACCGTCAAGACTCTTAGCTATCCTTCCTTAACTCCAGGCACTGAATTGCTGTTTAGCTCTCCAAGTACTTTCTTGATTATATCAGAAACTCAAGTGCTTCATTAACTTCTCTTTCTAAAAAAAGAATAGGAAACAATAGAGCAAATGGGCAGTTATGTGAAATGATAGTGTTCTCAATCAGGGCTTCAACTCAAATGTGTTCTAGGGATTGGTTGTTGAGCCTAAATATTGCCTATTGATGCAAATATTGATGATTCAAATCATTCCAACTCCAGATCTTAATAATTATCAATAAAATTCACATCAACATTTCTTTAACTTCAAATTATTGATTTGTTATGTATGATTTAGACCTCAAATGTCATACAAAGGCAGAAACTTATTTAAGACAGTATTTATTCATAATAATGTAGCATTTATCACGTGCCCAGCATGGTTACGAGTCCTTCTTTTAGATATATTTAGTTCCCTAGAGGAGGGCATGGCAACCCACTCCAGTATTCTTGCCTGGAGAATCCCCGTGGACAGAGGAGCCTGGTGGGCTACAGTCCATAGGGTCACAGAGTCAAACATGACTGAAGCGACTTAGCAGTCTTTTAATTCTCAAAATTACCTCGTAAGGTAGGGGTTCCCCCTCACTATTTTATATTGAGAAAATGAAATCAGGGAATTTATGCAACTTGCCTTAGTCTTCACAGCTAAAATGAGTCAGGATCTGAACCTAGGCTGTTTAGATTTCAGGCAGTTCGTGTACTTAGACACTATGCTAGAAAGGGAAAGGGAAAGGGAAGTCGCTCAGTCGTGTCCGACTCTTAGCGACCCCCTGGGCTGCAGCCTACCAGGCTCCTCCGTCCATGGGATTCTCCAGGCAAGAGTACTGGAGTGGGGTGCCACTCCCTTCTCTGTATGCTAGAAAACAACCCCCAAAATGAGTGTTCTGTAGACCTTTCTTTTAGTGAATTGTCTCATTTACAGGTTACTCTTGATTCTTCACAAAAATAGATGAATCTTTAAACTACCCCTGGAGACTGCAAATATGTCACTGCTTTATATCTAAAATTATGAATTAATCAAAACTAAGGCCTATCTTACTTCCCTGGTGGCTCAAACGGTAAAGCGTCTGTCTACAATGCAGGAGACCCGGGTTCGATCCCTGGGTTGGGAAGATCCCCTGGAGAAGGAAATGGCAATCCACTCCAGTACTCACGTGCCCAGCATGGTTATGAGTCCTTCCTTTAGATATATTTAGTTCCCTAGAGGAGGGTATGGCAACCCACTCCAGTACTCTTGCCTGGAAAATCCCATGGACAGAGGAGCCTGGTAGGCTACAGTCCATGGGGTCACAAAGAGTCAGACAGGACTGAGTGACTTCCCTTTCACTTTCACTTTCAAGGCCTATCTTAGTAAGAGGTGGCAAATATTAAAACTATAATGTTGGTGTTTTAAAGTAAATACAACTGCAGTATCATTTTTATATCAATGTAATAACCAAGTTTATTTAAATAATTCTTTTTATTATATAGATTTTTGCCTTATATTATCCTAATAATTTCTAGCACTCTGTGTTCTGCAGACTCAAATCACTGAGAACTGGTGTTATCAGATTAGGATCGTGTAATTTCTAGAACCATGGTCCTCAGCTTCTGTGCTATTAGCAGCACTAGGTCCTGAATCAATTTTCAAGGCGAATCCCTCCCAGGTGGATTAGCAGTCATTTCAAGAGAGTGCATTTATTTTGACAAACTGACCTCCAAATTCTGATAGCTACCTTAGCCTTCCAAAAAATCAAAACACAGTTCTAGACTTTCAAAACAAAAATGAAAAAAAAAAAAATCACAGTAACAAAGTCCATTGTAAAGTAAAAATTATATTGGATTAAATTAGGAGGCATATATAGAGAACAAACCAGTGGTTGCCAATGGGAAGAGGGATGGGGTAGGGTACTAAGAAGTACCAACTACTATACATAAAATAAACCACAAGGATATACAAGGTAGCACAGGGAATACAGTCAACATTTCATAGTAACTATAAGTGGAATGTCATATTTGAAAATTGTGACTCACTATCTTGTACCATAATACTGTACACCAACTCAATAAAAACAAGGGGAAAAAGCGGGGGGGGAATGAGGAGGCTTATATTAAAGCCAAACATTCAGTTTTAATTTTTTGTGAAACTTGGCAAAATTACTCCCACCTTCTGTGCCTCTCTTGTGTAAAATAAATGAGTATCTCTCTCATTTGACTGATGCCCACATTGGATTAGAAAGCAAAAGTGCTCTTTGAAGTTCAAGATGCTTTATCATTATTAGGTGAAATCACCATGATAATGGTCATTTTATAATGCTACAATAAAAATTAAATGAGAGCATGCAGGACTGTAAGCCATATGAGAACAGAAATGTTCATAATTTGGTCACTCTTCTATATCTAGCATCTAGAATGAAGCATGACACAAAGTAGGTGTATAACAAATACCTGCTGAATGAATGTGTGTAACAAATATCTGAATGAATATGTATAACAAATACCTGCTGAATGAATGTGTGTAACAAACATCTGAATGAATATGTATAACAAATATCTGCTGAATGAATATGTGTAACAAGCAAAGTGATTCATACAGAATAATTTGAGTTATTTGATCTAATAACTTAGATCAAATTGATGAATAAAAAAATTGCTTTCATATTTTTACAATCAATATCCCAGACACAATCACCTTTAAACATTATATTTATTGCCTGATTGTTGTATTTTTCCCCACTAGATTGTCAACTCCATGAGGACAAGAACAGTACTGAAATGATTCTCTACATTATTCCTAGTGCCTAGTGCCAGAAATATGTGTTGAATAAAGCAAATTAATTTTAAAAGATGAAAATGCAGGGTTTCTCATGGCAATAATATTCCAAAGAGTGGAATACCAGGCACCATGTCAGCCGCTCTAAATTAGCAAGGATCTTGACAGGCAACAATGCATTAGTTATCTGCATGCCACGAACACTGATGAAAGATAACAGAACATTCTTGAGAGTGTTGTCTCTCAATGCAGGTGGAGTGCTGGAATTCAAAGGAATCTATGTTATCATAGTGCGCTCTTTTCTACTGGGATGGGGCTCACAGGCACATTAGACACCAGCCACCACCATTAGGGACAGCATCAAAATGGATTGTCCGAAAAGATTCAGCAGAAAAAAAAAAAATTAGTGATAGAGTCCTAACATTCCCTTTTAAGTGGATGCATTCGTTATATTAGTAGATAATCCTTTATCTTGTAGTCCTCCTCGGCTGGGGACCAGAAAACTGGTAATAAATATTTAAAGCAAATTTTTTTGAAAAGGTTCTGCCCAGGCCAACTATGGAGCTACATACTAGGCCTAGCGTCATGGAGACAAAACAGAAATGCAATCTGTGAATGCTGTAGCTGCTTTGTGCTTCTGCCTGCTTAGCTGCTAAAGAAGGAGAAAAAGGGGCTGTCTGAGCTAAGAAAGTTTAATACCTCGGAGCTGATACATAAGGTATTATTTTGTCTTTTTTGACAGGGTCCGGTGCTATTTTTACCCACGTTGATGCAGGGGTTAGGTTAGGACTTTAGGAAGAAATGATGATTTATTTTAAGTGCTGTTTGTGTAATAGCAGCTCCCTCTGCACTCATTTCTGTCACTTATTCATCGTTCCCAAGGTAAAAATGCCCCATTCTCCCTCTTATTTTCCTTAAAAATATACATCAGCAAGTATCTCCTTGATAATCCCCCTAACAAGCTGCTGACTGTTTGCTAGAATTCCTTCCTCGTGTATCACTGCTTCTATTTGTCAGTCTGGGTTCCTTCCCATTCGTGCACCCAGCCTCCCTGCCTCCTCCATCGTGCGGGTGTTGTTTCTCATTTAAATGAACAGTTGGATTCTTTTATTTCTTACAAGTGCTGGATTCGCCTTATCGCCCTCATTCCTTTGGGGGTTGCCAATTGGTTTTATCCACGGATGTATCATTTCTCGTGCTTCCTTTTTTTTTCTTGCAAAGAGAAAGAACCTCTCCGTCAACAAGCCTCTCCGGAGTGGAAGATTAAAAACCTAGACATCACCTACCTTGCAGCTCTACTCCCAACTGGGTTGTGTAAAACTCAATTAAACGTGTCCCCATTGAATACCGCATTACATTACATTAAACAGAAAATTCTTCAAGCGTGATGACAAAGCTTGAAACCTTGCCTCAAAGCTGTTCCTTGTAGCTTTCTTTAACATTTCAGTCTTTATGGTGCAAGTCTCCCGTTGACACAACTTTAGTCCAGCTATGAAAAAAAAAAAAAAAAATTCACAGAGCCCTACAGGGATTAAAAGAGAAAAAGGGGGAAAAGTGAATCTGGTCTTGGCACTTCCCTGGAGCCTCTATTGAAATGGCACTACCCACAGACCACTCGAAGCTAAAAGTCTTCCAGAGGTCTGTGGTCAAACAATTGAAAATATAATTCCTTTATTTTGGGCAGGTGAATTTTACAGATTTCTTCCTCTACCAAGAACATTATATTCCCCTGAATACATATGAGAAAGACATGAGTCCCTAGGGTAAGGACTTCATGTGGACATATATTCAGAGAAATTTTAAAAGCCCAATGAATATGTCGGTCTTTTCAGAATTAGTCTCTTCATAGAACAAAACTATGAAAATGATTGCACATCCCTGCAAACCTCAAAACTGTTAACTATAAACTATGCTCTTCTATTTTTGTTTCTTGTTCTCTTCCACAATTTTTATTTCTAATCCGGGTTGCCATGAGGCAATCCTCCTCTTAATTTGTTCACCTAATTGAGTTTTCAAAACTTGTTTATTAAGCAACTCCCACAGGTTTACAAAATTTAGAACAAAACTTTTTTTCACCAGGAGTATAGCTATTACAATATTGCCAACTTCATGTTTTTTGATATTTGAGGCATTTCTCTGCTTTTAAATTTTGACAATTCAAAGCAAAATGCCCTCTTCCCTCCAAAGTCTTTTGTTTACAGTATCCAGCCCACTTGCTGGTGAAGCTGAAGAGGAAGATGGACAGGCTGTTTTAAGGCACCGTTTTATGTTCTATGTTAATTAGCATTTATTTTATGCCCACAGTATGATGCATTCTATGATCTGAAGTGCTATAATAGTGTTATTAAGAGTTTATTAAGAAATCCTAAAACTTTAAGAAGACACACAATAACCATTCAATTATTCAAAACTAGAACAGTACTTTAGTGTGGAGCTAGGGGGCATGGCGATACCAGAAGTTCCATTTTCACAATTAACAAATTCAGCTGTGGCACTGAAGAAGGGCATGTTTGTGTGCACATATGCATATACACATCCAGGCACATTTATACATATACATGTACGTATATGTATGCTTGGACATACTCTGTTGTTAAAATCACTAACACATGCATGATACTTAATTTTGCCCTTAGCATCTTGCTTTAATTTATTGGTGGGGATGGGGGTTCATTCTTCTCCATCACTCTTATAAACTATGGCCTGCAGTGGTTTTTTTTTTTTTTAAGTACAGAAAGAGGAAATGTTGCCTATTCTGGAGGTTCATTACAAGGTTGTAAGTTCTAGTACTTAAAATGGAAATGCAGCTGCAGTGGATTTTGGCTGGGATTCCAGAAAGGTTTTTCCCTATGGACATACTAGAGACAAAGCTGGATATTACTAGGGATCCAACAAATGAGAAACAACACGTAAAAAACACGCCGTAAAGAATGGAGCCTCAGCACTCTAATCCCAAAATGACTGCTAAGTTTAATTAGCCAAGATATTTGATTACGAGTTTCCAGGGTTTTTTTAATACAAGGAAGTTTTCAAAGATTAGCTGATTATTCATAAGAAAAGTTAATACGAAAAGCAACCTAAAGAGTTCAGGAAAGAGTTTATCTTTCTTTTCCAAACTCTGTTAGTATCAGGATAAAACAAAAGACATTTTTTCCATTCCAAGGCAGCTATGTTTCTGAATATGCTAGCAGTTATTTAATTCTTATCTCATGAAGAAATTTAAGAAAAAATATCTTAATATATAAGAAGTTTTTATCTATCCTTAACCTGCTTTTTCTTTAAAGAACAGAGTGGTTTGGTAAATTCCTATTTTATACTTTAATTTTAACTCTGTAAGCAACCGAAGAAGTTACCATTCTTATCCTCAAAATATTTAAATCATTTATCTTAATGAAAAACAGAATTGTACTGGTATGTATTTCTGTAAAGGTCTGAATCCAAATTTTGTATCTAAGTTATTTTATTCTTTAGAGTTTTAAAGATAATTTGTAATTTAGCTTCAAAATATTTCTATATAACCCTTTGTAAGAATAAAAAAGAAACTGTTATAGCCACTAGTGTTTGTTTGTCTTATGCCATCTCTTTTACTTTTATAGTAAAATCAGTTATTTATTCTTGTGTTTTTAAATGAATTGCCCATCCTCTAATATCAGTGGACTTTTTGGCTGGCCAGAGAACCAATTCACTCCCTCATGTCTCATACGCTTCCGTTCCAACATTTTTGAACATTTGTTTCAACTAACAGATCAACCACATTAGTTCATCATACTTTCAGAGTTGAAGGTTAGGGCACACTGGCCAATTGCTGTTAACTGCATGATTTCTTGTTTCTCAGGATTTTTTTTTTTTTTTTTGCTCTTAAAAAAAAAAAAATCTGAGGAGTTTATATTCAGAGAAGTTTCTCAAAAATGTATTTCTCCAGCAATGGTGCATATTCTTCAAAAAATAAAAAATAAAAAACACAGACCAAGGCATGTTCCATGATTATTCTTAATGCTTTGGCTAATTCACATAAAAAGCAGCAAAGCTATCTGATATTGTCTGGTAGTGTCCATTTTCACAGTCCTCTAATTAAGTTGAAGGGTACCACTTTCCTTTAAGATCCATCTCCTCCTGATATACGCTTTATTCCTGTTCTCAGAACCTTGGTTACTATTACCCATTATTTTCCTTTAAGTAATTGTTTTACCTCTTGGCCATTCATTTGTCTTTCTGGTTATTCCTTTCATAGCTTCAATTGCCTATTAACTGATATAATAATACTGATATTTTCTATGGCTTTGGCTGTTTTCATCCAGGGATTTCAAAGTGCTTTTAAGATAGCTCTGTTGCTTTGTGAAAGGCAATTAGTAAGACAAAGAGAAATAAAGACCCGAAAAGTGAAGAAGCCCATGTATATTCAGACACCAAAGCCATTGGAAAATCTTTACATTTCATTCCTCTTTGAATCACTTTGGTTAGGCAGTCAAGAAAATGACTGATACAACTGGAAGTATAGGAAGATCAGTGAAGTCATTCGTTTTGACTCCTAAAGACTGACTGGGGTGAATAAAACCTTAAGGTCACTGACTCTTGTCATTCTTTTTCTGACTGATCTCTTTTAGTGCCAATGTCCCTTGATTTGAGGCCATAGCTACTAGAGGTGTGCAGACTTTGTCAACAAAAACTGTTTCCTTCTTTGGAGGAATCCATTGCTGCAGATGTGCATGATTCCATTTCACCATTTGTTGAACCATTTTCCTTCTGATGGATATCTGGGTTGTTCTCTTCACCTCTATAGCAATGGATCCTCAAAAGGAGAAACCGTTTTCATTAGGAGAGTCTGAAAACCTCTAGTAGCTATTGTGCAATAGGATAATATTCAATAATAAAAAGACCAAACTGCTGATACACAATATGACATGAATGAGTCTTTAAAACATTACGTTGAGCATGGAAGCCATAAAGTACATGATTCATGTAAATAACTCCATTCACATTAAATTTCAGAACAGGCAAAACTAATCTGCTAAGAGTAATCAATGGTAGTTGTCTTCTGCAGTATGGGAGACCTAGGGTGATGGGTATATTTTGACTGTCCACATAAAATTTGCACATTTCATTATAAGCCAAAAATAACTTAAAAAACAGATGACTGAACTAGATTTTTCTTCTGAAAATGTTTTATTTATATTTGTTTTATACAGTAATTTATCTCCTGCTCTTTCAGTGTTTCTCAAAACAATTTTTTTTGTTTGTTTACATTCAAGCCAGTGTGGGCTGAACTGTTTCATTAATGTGGTAGGCATGTCACATTTTAACATGATTTCAAAATAAATGCATGGATAGGCATGAACATCATTTTATCTGCAGGCAATATTGCTCTGTGGACAAACCTAAGGTCCAGATTCTGACTCTATCTGTCCATAGCTATACAACTTTGACCAAAACACACTCTCAGTTGCTTCACCTGTAACATTTATAGCAACCCTTGCAGAGTAGCTACACTATGTAGGTAATGTTTGCTTTCAAGTAAGTGCTCCACAAATTTTAGTTTCTCTTTTTTGCCTCTTAACTTCGAATGTTTTATCTCTGTGCATAAGGCTAGATGTGGAACCACGTGTGCTTCCCATGTAGGTCTGTGTGTTTGACATGACTATACACCATGACACCATGACATGACTGCACCTTAGGAGATGCAAACAAAGATGCTACTGTATAATACAAAATCTCATAAGGATAGAAAAGCATTAACAGGAAGAAAGGGATCTGCTAATCTCACCCTTTAAATATAAATTGTTATCCTTTTTGTTGCTTCCCAACCTAATCTTTTTTTTTTTTTTTTTCTACTTTAGACAAAGAAACCAGGGCAAAAAGAAAGGGAGAAAAGTGAATCCAAATTTTCACTTATTCATTCAACAAATATTTTCTTGATTGCTTCCTATTAGTCAGGTGTTGATCCCAAACTCTCTGTTCCTAGGACTTAGAGCTAGAATCAAAATACAAGCATATGTTAAGGGAGATGTGATTTATGGACTGTTTACTAGATTAAAATCTTCAAAAACTTTTCAATATTCTCATCTCAAGTCCTGTTAGCATCTCAATGGAAGCAAACATCATTATGGTCTCCTTCCTGCTTTTGAGAACAGCTGAGATTCTTCTGTTGACACAGTCTCTAGGATTGTACTTGAAAAACCAGAAGCAGGGAGTTCCCATTAAGAGCTGTGGCCTTGCAGACTTACCCCTCCTATCTATCCCACAAAGCCAGAATTTTCTGACCTGTGGGGCACAGTGTGGGACTCATCTGTTTTCTTGAGCATTTCCTGGCTAGGGACATAATACTCTTGTGGTGGGAGGAGAGAGTGACACAAAGGAGATTTATTTACAACTGCACTGGATGAGGTAATTATTAAAGTATCTATTTAATCTCTGACTATTAATGGGCAGTATACTGGTGTTACAGAACAGGACGTTAACGCTCAGAAATGTACTAGTCAGTAAGAAGGAAAAAAATTCTACAATTTTTTCATGGAAAAAGTCAGTAATTTTCAGAGGCCAATAAGGAAAACACAGAACAGATACTTTCAGGAACCAAAACGGATTCACCTATGCACTCTCATGTGTCTCCTCTAGGCTGCCTCTAGGTAACGGAGGAAGGGGTGTGTGTGTATGGGTGGGTGTGAAAAACCCAGACCTCTGAGTCAGTTAAGTGGTGACTTTTCACTCCTTAACAGAAATGTCCCAGCTCACCAGTGCAGGGAATATTACGTGCTTTCTTTACTCCAGTGCCTAGAAAATTGCCAGGCATAGTAGGCACTCAAGAAAAACTTGCCAAATGAATAAATGAATGAAAGGCAGAGGTGATTTCAACTTAAGCTGTGTCACTTGTTAGCTTTGTGATTTGGGCACGTTATTCAAGCTCTAAGTGAATAAAAGTGAAAGTTGTTCAGTCATGTCCAGGCTCCTTTGTGGATGAAATTCTCCAGGCAAGAATACTAGAGTGGGTAGCCATTCCCTTCTCCAGGGGATCTTTCTCACCCAGGGATCAAACCCGGACCTCCTGCCTTGTATGAGGATTCTTTACTGTCTGAGTAACCGGGAAAGCCTTGGGGACCATTAAAAAACTGAGGATAATCCTGTTGCTTTCATGGTTTATTTGTCAGTATTTAATGATTCGATGAGAAGGCAATGGCACCCCACTCCAGTACTCTTGCTTGGAAAATCCCATGGACGGAGGAGCCTGGTAGGCTGCAATCCATGGGGTCGCTAATAGTCAGACACGACTGAGCGATTTCACTTTCACTTTTCACTTTCATACATTGGAGAAGGAAATGGCAGCCCACTCCAGTGTTCTTGCCTGGAGAATCCCAGGGACGGGGGAGCCTGGTGGGCTGCCGTCTATGGGGTCGCACAGAGTCGGACACGACTGAAGTGACTTAGCATAGCAATGATTCGATACTCAGGACTGGGCTTTGTACACAGTGAGTGCTGAGTGGAGATGGACTTCACTCTCTTGAAGATACTCCCTGACTCTGTAATGATTTGTTTAGCATGATGTTATACTAGAGTTGTGTTAATTGGATGCTCTTATGAGAAAGTATTCTAATGCTGACTTATATATGTTAAAATGGACATGTTACATTGGTTATAACAAAGTATTATTTGCCATTATGGATTTTTCTAATATGTCTGTTCCAAGGTAAGAAAAAATGTCTAAATTTATATAATAATTGTAAGTTGATAAGACAAATGTAATTAACAATTTCCCAGTGGTTTGAAAATCATAAACAGTGTAATAAACCTCCTCAACAGGGACAATTTTATTCTTTTGAAGAAATTTTATTTTTTATTCCAGGGATTTTATTTATCAGTAATACATAAATAAGTTGTTCTCAGTGTAAAGTTAATAGTCTATTTGGGAAATTGTTTGACTAATAAGAGAATTTTTCAGCTTAAAATGCTTGGAAGCTGAAAACTCAAATAAGTAAAGGCTATATTGGAGGACTTTATTTAATGGGATGAAGAAAATATTTCCTGATTTTTTTATTACTATAGGGCAGATCTGACACCATTAGTTTTCTTTCTGTCATAAATACAGACGAGTAGAATTTGACAGGCATCACTATCAAATAGGTCATAGATAAGTTCAGGCATCTTGCCGTCCACGCAGACCTTTTACACTCGGTTCTGATGGGGCTGCTTGAATAGAATGACCAAGGTTTGATTTTAGGCTTCTAGGTCACGGTTTCACCTTGACAACAGTTCTTTCATTTCCAGCCGTAACATTTGCTAGGATCCCTAAGGTGCTTTCATTTCTGTAAGTAGTATAAGGGGAAAAAAAAAAAAGAAGGATGAGGGGGTGAGGGGGAAGATAAATCTTAATTCACATGCTGCTGGACTATCTCTGTGTCTCCAGCACAAAACTTCAAATCCAATCCAAGAACTGGATGTGTATTAGAAGTCTGCAGATTTAAACCTTGTCCACCATGATCAAACTGGATTTATGGAGCATCATAACTCCCCAGACACCATCCAGCAGCTTATTAATTTAATAGACTCCTGTCCATTCACTGATGCTCCTGCCCTGACAGTCTCTCAAGATAAGGCGAAAGCCTTTTGACAGGACAGAGAGCATATATATTTTCTTCTGTTTTCTCGTGGATGGGGTTGTCGACAACTTGAAATGTGTGGCTCAGCAAATTTGTTTTTTTCCTTCTCTTTTTTTTTCCCTTTTGCTGTGCAGGAAGGATGACAGAGGAGAGCCTCCAGAGAGTTCCAGGGGTCAGGGGGCCTGTGTTTCCCCTAAGTACTTATTTAGGATTTTGTTTTGCAAATAAAAATGAATTGATTTAAAGGCATACACACGGGGACACTTCCACCATGGAAAGAAACAGCATTACAATTTAATGCCTAATATAAATTAAGAGGTGTTGGAGAGAAGAGGAAAAACAGCAATAAATGTTCCCATTAAATAAGAGTACAGCAGCATTTTCTTTTCTTTGCTATAATCCCATTTGTGGGAATGAGGGGGAGTGCCAAGAAAGATAGCACTCAAGCTGTTGTATATTTAAAGACAAAACAGGAAGAACTTTTCAACGTTCTTATTTTCCCTTTATGATATTCTCATGCTCTACAATGGTGTTTGTTACTTGCAAATGAATTCACAAATCTCTGAAAGTTATTATGCTACTATATTGCAAGGTTAACTGTTTCCATCCCTATGGTACTCTTCTGTTAAAGACACACCAGTAATCACTAGATCTTGGCTTTCCAAACTGAAATGTGCACACAAATCACCGGTGATGGTTTAGTGGTTTAGTTGCTAAGTCATTTCAGACCCCATACATGGTAAGCCCACCAGGCTCCTCTGTCTATGGGATTTTCCATGCAAGAATAATGGAGTGGGTTGCCAGTCCCTTCTCCAGGGGATCTTCCTGACCTGGGGATTGAACCTGGGTATCCTGAACTGCAGGTGGATTCTTTATTGTCTGAGCCACCAGGGGAGATTTGGATTCAGTAGGTCTGAATGGGACCTGGGGTTTAGTGTTTCTAACAGGTCCATGCCATACTGCTGGTTGGCAAACCACTTTTAATAAGCATGACATTAACCAAACTTTTAAAAAAGGGAAAACTTAGATATGGGAAATGAAAGCACAGTGTCATACCAAGGTAAAACACAACTTGAACATAAAGCAAAAAATTAATAGATTCCCTAGCTGGAATATAGTGGGTACTTGACTAATATTTCAATGAACTGAAGAATCCCCAAGTGGCATGCATTTTATAATCTCCCTTAATTTTCACATGTGTGCAAAAATGATCATATTAATTTCCTTTGAGATAGCTAACTACAATAGTGTATGTAAAGCCAAGGATAAGATGAAAAGTAACTTGTCCATTTTCTCATACACATTTTCTTTTTACTTCATTTCACTGGTAGAAAGCTATCCTTGTTATCTCTATCTCTAGTCAAAATGCAAAACTGAAGCAAGATCTCGAAACTATTGCTTCACTTAAATGTCCTCCGTAGGCCTGTTTTTTATTTTTTTGCTTCCTACACTCACTTTAATCTAGAAACCTATACTCAGAGTACAGAAAGATAGCTGAATTATACTTAAGACATTTAAGATTTTATATGCATTACAAAACTAGTTTTGATATGAGAGACTCCAAATTATTACTTACTAGTTAATGGATAAATTTTGTATCTTTTGGGGACCTGGAGAGCAGGAGTATCTTATATTACTTATTTCATCAAATAAATTATGAAACATTAAGTTCCTTACTAGAAATATTTGGTAAGTATCCTGAAAATCTTAAGTTTTCCTAATAAGCCTCTGAGACTTAACCAGTTCTTGAAAGAATGCACAAAGTAAAGGGTACTGAACTGGAGAGCCATGATTCTTGAAAATCTTTACTGACAAGGGAGACCGACAGTGATGATAAATACTAGCTTTCTAAAGAAAAAACTGGCTTAAAGTAATTTATTCTTATTGAATTTCAATGGGCGGTAGATAAAACTATATAAATAGACAGAAAAATCTTATCTGCTCATACTTAAATGTGTGCATTTCGGATCCATTCTCTTGGTTGGGATATTCTTGCTTGCAACACCACGATATACTATCTTGGTTGACCCCGCTGTCATCTGACAGTCTTCACGGATCTAAGAAAGACTAATGAGAATATATCTTCTCTGAAGTACTACTGTATGTCATGGCATATTAGGTGACCTTTTAGTTTAAAAATAGCCTTCAAAGATGGGGTTGACTTATACACCAAGGGAAATGAAAAGTCTCCAATTTTAGGTCTCAGAGCAAAGACTTGAGGTCTGGCTGACTTTCCCCCAGTGATAGGTGGGAACAGCAGACACAGTTACTGCTTGTTGAGAGAAAGTCAAGTGGTGTGTGTGTGTGTGTTCAGTCACCCTGGAAAGACCTGTGCAGTAATGGAGCCAAGGAACTGGCGTGGCTGCTATGCAAAGACATCAAATAAAATCCCAAGGTTTGACAGCATCTTTTGCATGTATATAGATTCTAATTTTTCCAAATTCTTTTATACACCTTCATTCTAACTGATGTAGCACAATGCATGCTTTGCTTACACAGGACATTCCAAAGAAATAGCCCTATATTAGATTTTCTAGCATTAAAAAAATCTTGCTAAGACATACTTTTCTAGATATTGAGAGAAAAGCATTTTGAGTATCGGTTTTCAAATGATTTTTCACACTGGTAATTTCTGAAAATAAAGCAAGTCCTACTAGAGTTTACTACATTGAGGGATGCATCTTAATACCCATTAAAAGCAATTAAAAATTCAGTGAGTATATTCTATGAATTATCTGTGGAGTAGAAGTGAGAAATGACATCAATGCACCTGAGGTGTTCACAACCAACCTGGGACAGTGCAGATGGTGGAGCTCTCTCTCTGGGAAGGGCATAGAAGGCTTTTCAGAAGCCCTGATACCTGCTAGGTCTTGAATGATGTCTCTTTCCAGGACAAAGATGTTGGGAAGGTTATTAAGCAAGGGAAATATGATATATAAAGGCAGATATGAGCAAGTAAGGAATAGCTAAGGAATTGTAAATAACTGAGAATACTTGGAGTACAGCAAGCCCCTTACATATGAAGGGGCTTCAAGTTGTGAGCTTTCAAAGATATGAACGTGCATGTCAGCCCCTGTATGCCAGCTGTTGTACTGTATGCACTCCTGTACTTTTCAAGGCACTGGACTGTAAGATTAAAAATGTTTTCATTTTTGGTGTTTGATTTTTATGTACATACTGTTTGTATGAAAGTATTATATACCTATTACAGTACAGTACTAAATAGCTGATTGTGTTAGGTGGGTACCTAGGCTAACTTTGTTGGTCTTACAAACAAATTGGACTTACAAATGCACTCTTGGAATGAAATTCACTTGTATATAGGGGACTTGCTGTACAGCATAGCTGTGAAGGATAAGCGAGAAATGAAACTATAAGGAGTAGGGTAGTTAAAAAATTTAGATGAGATAAGCTTCAGGAAACACAGAAATGAGAAGAAAGAAAACTACAGAATGACAATATTTAGTGGCTGGACAGTGATGGAGAAACCTGGCCCTGTGTGTGGAAAGGGATAAATCAGATCAAGCCTCGTGGAGTGAAAAGCTGACAAGTAAACCATAGGAGACCTCTGACAAACTCCAATGGATTCATGAAGGCAGAAACTGAATAAGACAGAAGATGCTGGAATTTAGAGAGTTAAAAGAATGCATGCAAAAAAAAAAAAACTTGCAGAAGCTTACCTAAGAAAGGAAGCAGAGAGGGCTTCCCGTTAAGTATGATGAATTGATTGCACGCATTTATTTCTTCTCCCTTTCACTAACATGACAGTAGAGAAGAAAAAAGATGCTAAGGGCAAAGAGATGGGGCAGAGTAGGCAACAGAAGTCAACAACATCTTAGAAGCTAGCAAATTGATGGAGTGATAGATGACACACCAGAGCACAGAAAGCTGAAATACAAGTATTCGAAGAGCAGCTGGCCAACATGTAGCAAGCGGACTGATTCTGCAGAATCCTGGAAAAGATCAGAAAGTAAAGACACCTGGCACCTTGAAAGATAGGGTGAGCAGTGGAGCTAAGTGCCAGTACAGGACTGGCTTTCCAAGTAAGAAGCTGTTAGTTACACTTGCTCAGCCATTCCCTGCAGAGCTAACTGACATTCCTTTCCTACTCTGTTAGGAAATGGAGGCTTAGTCTATGCAGAACTGGAACAGAGGTTTTAGATATAGAGAAATATACTCGGCCAAGGGTTATACTACAGTGTCACCAGAGTTAGAAGACTAAGGGAACATCTACATTCTCAAAAATGAGATAGGACTTTCCTCAAACACCACCTGGTCTAGTCTGCCCACAAAGTCCTCAGATTGCTGGCTATGAAGCTCATCTATCTCAGAGATGAGACTGGTGTTCTCTGAGACTGGTATTCTCTAGAGAAGCTAATCGTGCTAAGATAAAACATTACATACACTGCATAGGGAGACATCATTACCATGGCGAGGTTACCATCCTATGACCCCCCAGTTGACAAGCTCTGCCTTCTCAGGCTGCTCTTGCATTCAGCCCTTAGTGCCCCATTCTTAAATGATGGTAAAGTAGATAAAGTAGATATGGATTTCCAGCCTCTTGAGGAAAGCTTCAACACTAAATACAGGGACAAATACAGGTGGAAAAAGTAAGAAAGAATGCACAGGACATACAATTTCCTAATTATCCTCTACCTCCAAGTTTCAGAGATAAAGGAAAGAATATCCATACTAAAAACAGCAAGGTGTTGAAAAAAGGTTACAGTCAGGGAAAGATTCTGTACATTATAAATATGAAAGTTAAAATTCAATAGTTAAGGAAGTTAAGGAATAAAGTTTGAGCACATCTCAGAAAGTGCAACAGTCAGATTATCTGATTGGGAGAACACTATTAAATGCATAATTTATATTGATTTCCATGTTTTAAAAATCTGTAAGTCATTCACTTACCCATTAATCCCTTCATAAATATTTAGTGAGCACCTACTATGTATCATAGATAGCTAAAAAAGCAGACAAAATTACTGTCCTTAAAGAACTCACATTCTAGGGATAGGAGGATGACACTAAATTTTTAAAATAAATTCTAAAATGTCAAATATGAAGATAAATGCGAAAGATATTATGGACTGAATGTGTCCCCAACTCTAAACTTTAATGTTGAAGCCCTATGTGATAGTACAAGAGGTGAAGCCTTTGGGAGGTAATTAGACCATTAAGGTGGAGACTTCATGGGACTGATGCCCTTATGAGAGACATGAGGGAGGAAGCTCGCGCTCTCTCTCTGCCTCCCCGCCACACAACCATATGCGGATACAAGAAGGCGGCCATCTTTAAACCAGGAAGATGGGTCCTCACCACACACCACATCTGCCTGCTCCTTGATCTTGAACTTCCCACCCTCCAGAACTGTGCGAGAGAAGTTTGTTCAGCTACCAGCCGATGGTATTTGGTTATAGCAGCCTAAACTGCCTAATAGTGTGGAGAAAAATGAGAGAAATAAAGACAGAGTAGTTAGGCACACCCTCTGGGAAGGCACTATTTGGAAAGAGTTTCAAATGAGGCAAGAGAGGGACCAACGTGGGGGCACAGCAGGGCACAGTGCCAAGGCCCTGAGGCAGAGGCATTCTTCGTATTTTCAAATAAAAGCAAGGGCCTGAGCCACTGGAACAGGACAGTTGGAGAGCAGCAGTAAATAAACCCAAAGAAGTATCCAGGACAGACCACGTAGGATCTCTTAGGCCAAGGGAGTAACCTTGTGGGCTTAGTTCAGGTGTGGCCCATGCTTTTCCTATAAAGGGCCAAACAGTGAACACTTTAGGTTTTGCAGGCTAAATGGTCTCTACCACAATTACTCAACTCTGATGTTACAGTGTGAAAGTAGCTACAGACAAAATATACAAACAAATCATGGTAGCTGTATTCCAATCAAACTTTACGTACAAAAACCAGTGGGTCAGACTTGGTCTCTAGGGCCATATTGATTCTTGTAATCAGACACTGCAAAAGGAAGCTATTCCTTGCGGGGTTATATTTTCCTTTTCACTTTTCCATTTTATCTGGGAAACAAGGAGCAAGGTCATTATTTATTAGGGGATGGAATATATCTGGGGAGACAGAAGTCCAACACAGTCACTCTGAAGATGAATTTGGAAGGAAGATCTGAGTAGATGGGCTCCTTACTCTGAGGGTTCACATTCACTTGGTGTTCAAATGTAAACTGGTCAGCATTGGTTTCTGTTGTTGTAGCTTTGTTGTTAGTGGTGGTGATGGTTCATTGTTTCATTCTGACCACACCTTATATAGCATTCTTTGTGGACCAGGCATCCTTTATAAATACTACTTCCCCTAACTTCTGCTGCTTGGATTAAGTGAGGGGAAGGTGCAGAGATTGATTGATTAGGAAGAGGGTATTCAGGGCAGTAAAGGCCAGAGTGGGTACAAGAAAGTAATTAGAATGATGGACTCATGGAATCCAAGCCAGGTCCTCTGGAAGTAAGGACAGGGGCTGCTCGGCAGGACAATGGTGGTGAAGAGGTAAGAGCATCAGATGTTTATTTGCTGTTGAAAAACTGTTGGAGTCAGGTAATGAGTGGAGAAAAAGCTGAAGATTTATATTATCTTCTAGAAGGATGTAGCTACCAACATTCTTTTCTTGACAGCTAAAGTCTTGTTTTTTATTAAAGGATGGATCTGAGCTTCACCTTTGACACGATAATCAATAATCTTACTAAAATGCCAGTGTGATCACGTGTGCCTCAGAACTTTCTGTAGCTCCCTACCATTTCCATGATGAGGTCTTCAGACTGAGCACTCAACTGAACACACAACCGGACCCTCAGAAACATTTGCAGGCTTGCCTCTCACTGGTCTTGTTTGCAAATTCTCTGCTCTGACTAAAGACTGACACTTTCGTGGCCTGTAAACTTTCAGACACAGAATCTCAACCTCCCCCAATGCCTTCCCCTTTTCTCAAATATGTATTCAACTTTCAATATCTAACTAAAATTTCCCATCCTCTATCAACTTTGCCTTGGTCATATAAGACAGAACTCAGTCTTATGCAACCTCCATTAATTAAGCTCTTTCAATAAACCCCTTAACTCAGGGGTGTGTTTCATGTTCCTCTGTACCCCTCACGACACCTGGGCTGTATCATGTGCAGAGCACGTGCTCAGTTACTTTTATTTTATTTGGAAAAATTATCTTACGAAATACAAAGTGCCAGGACATTTATAGAGACACTAAAGAAAAATATGTATCACTAGAAAATAATTTAATTTCCAGGGATGAGGGATTTCATGGGTAAGGCAAAGATTTTTGTTCTTTTAACTTGAATTGTATAAAAGGAAGAGCTGGAATGTAGTTAAAACAAAAAGCAATTTTCATTTCCAAATATTTTTCTTGAATTATATAAGAAAAATAAAGTGAAGAAAACTATAAAATAGGAATACAAAAATTTTTACCAAACCACATCACCTTTACAGAAATACTTTTATAGTTTCAAGCTATTTCTTTTCGTGTGTTTCACTGTACATATATATTTTAAAATATAATTATAATCATACTAGGCACAAAACCTCATATTCTCCTTTTTTAGTTGAAATTATAATAACTTTTTTTATGTAATACACTGTTTTAAAGAATTATTCACAATATCTTACTCTGAAAACATTCCCTAAAGAGTTGTCCCTCATTTTAGCTGACAAAGATACTTTTGGGGGTAGCTTTCAAGATTAGCATCACTTTGAATGACAAGCTAACATCCTTGAATGATAGTGAGTCACCTCTCAAAAGACCCCACTCTTCATTTTTCATTTTTATACTTATGAAACTGATATATTCTTAGTTCTTATCATTTGCCAACATCCTACCTGGGTTTTTACCCCTAAGAGACAGAAGCTTCATTCATGAATGGATCAGGATGGTTTAGGATATATTTTCTCCAACATATGAGAATGCATCTAATCCATGGAAATAATTAATGGTATTATCGTGCAGGATTATTTACCAACATTTCATTAAGGAAACTCACAGTGATGTGGATATGAAAACAAGTGTATTTTTTCACATCAAATAGCACACATTAATAACAACTCAGGACATAAACTATTCAGTATGACCAGATTCACACTGAAATAACATCAGTAAATCACTAATATAATTGTAAAAACAGTAAATGCATAGTAAAAAATGGAAATGGCAGAAGGCCCGATATTTGCTGAAGTTGCTGTCATTCTGCAATTTGCAATAGACAGCTCCATTGTAAATAACACATTCACTGGTGGGGTCACTTGCCTTGACCTTAAGACCCCCTCAGAAATGACAATTTGAATCAAAACGATGGTTTTCTAAAGCAACCATTTTTACAATCACTGATTCCTAGAACAGGCATAATAAATTGCTTACCCCTCCAAACATCTCTCATTCTTAGAGAACATAACCGGAAAAAGCCTCAGATGTTCATGAAACATGTTGGGTTTTCGGCATCGCGTTATCCTGTGGTGCTCTGCAATCAATTACTGTTATACCACCATCATTAATAATTTTCTTAATGAAAATGATTCTGTTGATCTCCGCTGTATTTTAATTATCAGAGTTAAGCATAATTACACTGCAGCTCTGAGCTGGCATGTGGACTCCTTTAGGGCGCAATTTTGTTTTAACACACTGATAATGTAATTTTACATTGTGTCAGTTTGTTTGGTTATTATCCAGTTGTACAATTCCACTGTATTCCTGATAACAGATAATAACCTTAGTACCTCCTATATCCTGAAGTCATTTCAAAAGCAATATTGGAATTCTGCGACTAGCTAACTTAATCGCCTTATGATTTTATAATTCCTGCTGCTAAATATTTGGTTCAGGCACCCACCCTCTTATACATTTTCTATGAACTACAAAATGGTTAAATAAATACTTAAATATGAGCACAATTTTTTCTTTTCAAATTACTTTCTTACTCACATAGACTTAGGTCCTTTAAGGTAAATATGAACTTGTAGGCTAGTTAGGAAAACTGGGTGCTAAGTTGGACAAGGCTGTTGTTTCAAAATTCTAGGAACATGCAACAGATACTCTATTTTAAGCTGTAAAATAGTCCAGACCTTTGCAAGGGTCCTTCACAATGACAGATCTTTGTTTTAAACAGTTGATCAATTTAGTCAGTGTATAGAAAGTTGCTCACCAGAGTTAGGTCGTATTAGAATTACTGTCATTATTTCATAGTACCTTGAACATAGTACTCAGCCAATCAGGGATTAACTGAATTAACTGCGTCGTTACATTTGTGTGAACAAGCAAAATCAGAACTTTGAAGATGGTCATAGAAAGATATTGGAGATTAGTCTTCTACACGACTTTAAATTCCTGTGGTCTTCAAAGCAACAGAGAGATCAGCAGAAGGTACTGCTGTCACTGCTGTTTTAGTTCTGGAAAACTTTTTCTGAAAAACCAAATCACAGAATGAGGGGGGAAAAGTTTTGCTGATTAATACGTATGCAAATTTGTGAGGAAGACCAATACCTTACAATCTTAGCTTAGTAAATGGTATCTTCCAAACTCTGCTAATTGTGCTAATTGGGATTCAAGGTCAACATACTCAAGACTGAATCCAAATTTCATCACTTATGATCTATATATCCTTGAATTATTTAACTTACCTAAACTTGGGTTTGTGTTTGTGTGTGTGCTAAGCCACTTCAGTCGTGTCCAACTTTTTGAGACCCTATGGACTATAGCCTGCCAAGGCTCCTCTGTCCATGGGGATTCTCCAGGCAAGAACACTGGAGTGGGTTGTCATGCCCTCCTCCAGGGATCTTTCCAACTCAGGGATCGAACATTCATCCCTTTCGTCTCCTGCATTGGCAGGTGGGTTCTTTACCACTAGCACCACTTGGGAAGCCCCAAACTTGAGTTTCCTCATCTGTAAAGTGGGAATAATCCTGCTTACATCATAACTTTCTAAATGGTAAATCAGAAAACATATGTAAAGAGCTTAAAACCATGCCTGGCATAGGGATAAGTGCTTAATAAATGGTAACTGCTATTGCTTGCTTTAATGTTATCATCATTATCTTTACACTAGCATTTTAAATAAGACTTTCATTAGAAATATCATGTGCCCAAGGGGAAAAATTTATCTTTGGGCAAAGGCTTCTGGCCTCTGATTCCGTAATACAGGTCTCTGCAGATACTGTGGTTTCACAGGGACTAAGTGGGACTCAAGGAATTCTTGGCTATACATCTGGAATCAGATGACCATCTTTCCTTGCACACTTGTTTGATGCCAGTGTGGAGGCCTGGCTTCATTTTCCCTAAATTTGTGCTGACATATAACCAAAAGGGCAAACAGGACTGAGAATAAGATCACCTGCAATATAATATTTATGACAACATATGCAGTTATGTGAATGGATGAGTCTTCACAAAAATCCTGTGAGATGGCCATTACTACTTCATTTTTACAGCTAAGGAGATATGATTTAAAGAGGAAAAGTGATTTGCTCAAGGATCCATCAAGCAATAGTTGTTGTTGTTTTTTTTTCCAATAATATTGTGCTTTTGTATAAAAACAAATTTTCCATGGTTAAGGTGAGAGTGAGGGTTAGCTGATACTTTTTCACTCCTTTGATTGACAAGGTTCATGCTCTTCATCCGAATACCCAGAGAATGTGGTTCTCCAAAACAACATGGCATGAAAATCCAAAACCCCCAAATAATGTAATTATCCCTCATTTGGAGGGAGCTCAATGAACAAACCCACATTTAGAACCTTTAATGGTGCTAAAGGTTTAATTCTGAATGCTCAAAAACATGAAACTCAAAGTGACCTATTTACTTCTCATAAATGAGAAAGGTTACTATACTGTGCAAACACTATAAAAAACATCAAGGTATAGAGAAAAGAAAAGGGGTTTCCAGTGCTTGACAGGTATTCATGGATTTTAGGAGCAAGGGGGCAGACCTCTGCTCATCCTCCTTCCAGCAGTCTCCCTTTAGCCTCAGCATGGTGCTTTTTAGTATTTTTCCACTGGAGATAAGTAAATTAGAATTATCTGGAGTCTGCTGAGAATAATGGCAAAAACCAGACAACCCAACAAGTCTGGTCCATCAATGTCTGGATGAGCTAATTACTTTCTGGAATGACAGGGGGTAGTTGAGGCAGGAAAAAAAGTACATCAGATTATAATATTAATGCCAAGTACTATTTTTTTTACTCAAATAAAACAGGATGATGGCAGCCTGTCAAATAGCACTAAGTAATATAATTCTATAATAATTATTAGATGGACACCTGGAAATGAAAATTTTATCATTATATGTAATGTTAACACCAGCCCACATTTAATAATACTTCAAAAAGTAAGTATATCTCTTAAATTATAATGGTTACACATTAAGTGGTCTATCTTACATGCCATAGGAAAATATTATCAAAAATTTGAGTCAAGGCATTTAAAAATACAACATATATGCATCTTACATTCTATTTATATTAATAAATAGGTACTAATATACTTTCAGATAGTCAGATCCAATGAAAGTGACTTTGGCATGGAATTCATAAGTATTGTGGTACTTAGCTAGGAAACAAAATAAGGCAATATAATTTTGACATCAGTGAGAGTTGATCTTCAGTGACAGCTCTTTAGACATGAGGAGTAATGCATTGCATGTGGGTGCATGGATGTTAGCCTATCAAGCAACCGTTCTTTATTATATGGAGTAGCACTTAGGTTTCATTTGGGAAACTACCTCTCCTGTGTCTCATTGGGTCTCCTGTGTCTCACTGGCTTATATACAAAACTAAAGAGGATTGTAGTTTGCAAAGAAGAGTCACAGTGATTAATTGGTTCAAGGGTTGTATGTGATGTACCTCAAACAAAATCCAGAAAAGCTCTATTTGCATGGGCATTGCTCTGCTTGTAGAATATAAGTTCAGAGCTTCCCACCACTTGACAAGAACATTTCTGAGAATAAAACACACAAAAGAAAGATGAAGCAGAAGATAGAGACAGTCTGGGGACGAAGTCTGAACATCTGAATTAAACCGATCCTGAAGTTTAGAATATCCCTCGATTCTCAGTTATATGAGCAGATGAACCCTCCTACCCTCAACATACACACACATACACACACACACACTTACACTTTCATTTTTTTTTTTTGCATAAACCCATTTCATTTGGATTTCTATCATTTGAAAACAAAAGAGCCCCAACTGATAAATAACATACATGTTATGAAAATGTCTCACACACTATAGATGTCCAAGTCAATATGTACCTATTAAATCTAAATCACCAATTTCTTTCAACTACAAAACTCTTTTGCTTAGAGAAGGCTTATCATACCCAGGGGCTCCCCTGGTGTCACAAGGGTAAAGAATCTGCCTGCAAAGCAGGAGCCATGGGTTTGATCCCTGGGTTGGGAAGATCCTCTGGAGAAGGAAATGGCAACCCACTCCAGTATTCTTGCCTGGAGAATTCCATAGACAGGAGCCTGGCAGACTACAATCCATGGGGTTGCAAAGAATTGGACATGACTAAGTGACTGACCAACAACAAGAATCATACCCACAGTCTGTGAAGACAGAAGGCGTCAGAGCCCACGCAGTCCTGGTAGCAGTGATTCCTGGGGTCCTATTTTCCACGATATGAACAATCCGTAGTATAATCCTAGAATACTGAGGTATTCACAGAAATCTGAGTGAACTATCCCCTTCCTCCAAAGGCTATCTGATTACTAGCAATTAGCATCAGGCCTCTGAAGCCCATCTAGGGGATCAGAGTAGAGTCTACAGCAGAGTTTTCCCAAGTGGTGTCACCCAGAGCACTAACTCCAATGTTCCTAAGGATCTCCATAGAAAAAAATGTTCGTATATCATACAGTCAAATGAGTTACAAAGACTTTTGTTTTATTTCACTACAGGACTTCTCAGAGCATTAATACCAGCAGGCCTTGTGAGTTTTCAAGAGAGGCCAAAATAGGCAATATTTGACCTTTCCTTTAATCTTAGGGTTATGTGAAATGCACTTTGGAAAGTGCCATATTATAATACTCTGTGATTTCAGAGTATTATAGTACTCTGAAATGCCTAAGTAGTATAAGAGAATTTACTCAGCATGGAATAGTGTCAAGGGGAAAGGTAGTCATACAGTTCAGAGAGTACAGGATTTGGAATTATCAAAACCTGGATTCAAATTTGGTTCTCTGTTAGCTCTCCATGAACAGAGACAACCATACTACTGCTCTGAGCCACTTACAACGTCAGGTTGTGTAAAATGAGAAGCATATTACCTATCTCATCTAGCTGTTTGAAACCTTAAAGCAGGGAGCACTTATTCTAATATGTATAACTCAGACCCTCAATTAGACAGATACATGTTTGCACCCCACTTTAAACACTTAGTAGAATATTAAAGAAATATATATGTGTAACTGAATCACTTTGCTGTACACCAGAAATTAACACAACATTGTAAATCAAGGATACCACAAAACTTTTTTAAAAAAGTGAAACTGAGACAGAGCTACGTGACCATGACAAATACCTAATCTAGCCACGTCTCAAGTTCACTTTTTGTAAAATTGAGTATGATGTTAATTACCTACTAGGAGGTATTAAATGATGATTAAATGAAATAATGCATATACAGTAGTTACTGCGGTCCTTGTTATTTGAATTGCAATACCCAACACTGGTCTTGTAAGTTGAACAATATCAAGTTACCTTTTGTAGGTTAAAAACTATTGTATTGTATATTAGGAATTCATATTGAGTAGATTGCAAAGGCAGGCAATAATAGCTAACTTTTTACAACTTTTTCTTTTCCTAACATATAAAATGACCATAAAATGAGGTGAAGAGAGCAATGAGGGAAGTGCATAGAATTTGGTATGGGAGTACCAAGGAGAGGATTGGGGGGTGCTTAATAAAGGGTAGCTGTTATTATCTATGTACAAACTGAGCACACAGTTGGGCTTAAGCCATGCTTTATGAGTTAATTAATAAGCTTCTGCAAATTACTCCCAATTGTTTATTGCTAGGAGGATTCAGATATATCTAACTATAAAACACACACACACACACACACACAAAAAACCAAACACACAAATATGTTCAAAGTAAAGTACTCCACTGAGCACAGAATTACAATTTTGTTATAGCTTTTCCCCTTATGTAACAATATAACAATCTTCTCTTCTAAAAGAATGCCTGATTTAAACATGTAATGAATTTGGATCATGGTAGAACAACAACTGCCTCTTGGTTCCTCCACGTTATATCGCCATCATAGAGATAAGACATTGTACAACAAAAATTTATTCCCAGTCATTGGTCCTACACTCCAAGCCGTCGTTTCTGTGGTTTGCATTTTGAATGTGGACACTGGCAAGCTGGTTCACTGTAATACTGCTTTCCATTTTGATAGAACATAGTGACATATCCTGGGAAAATCTCACTTCCCTTCTAGCTAAAAGCTCCCACCAGCATACCACAGGTATTTGGGGTTAGAAAATAAGTGGGTATGGGACCAGCAATTACAGAAGGAAAAGGAATATAATCAGATCCTGGTGTGCAGATTGTTTTTTTAGCTTGCAAATTCTCTCTTTTCGGTGTTTCAACTTTCAAAGGCTTATAGTAGTTTAAAGGCAATCCTCTTATAAGTGTACAAATTGTAATGATTATAGGAACAAGTTGTAATTGTTTCTAGCAAGTTTTTAAGAGTCTTTGATGTTATGATTAGTGTTTTATATGTTAATATATTGATAGGGGTGCTTATTTGCTTGTTCCCTTGTATGCTTTCATGGTTTCTAGGTTCAATGTGCAAACACATCTTTGATCTCAGTAGGTCTATTTGGTTAAAAAAGAAAGCGAAAAGAAATTAAACATGAGAAGCACAAGGTTTTGCAGTATTTACGAAGAAGCGAGATTAGGGATTTCACTCTCCAAGCACGGAGCTTGGGCCCAGAACTTGAATATGGAGGAAAGTGCAGCAAACCACATCACACACGCAGAGGGGCCTGAGTCTGGGGGAGCCCGTCCCACAACGTGTGTCATGGAGCGGCGGTTCCTTTATAGCCTGGGTGTAGCTGTGTGACGCAGTCTAGGCTGATGCCACACTGAGCAAATCAAAGGCAAAGCTCTGCAAGCCATCGCTTCCTCTCTCCCATTTGCCTCCTGCCCTTCAGAAATCACCATGGGGAGGAATTCTCAGTCTTTGCAATGGCTTCCTTTTCAGCTCTGCTCTCATTCTGTGTGATTTCAAGAGACACAGAATTCAGTGCCTCCTGGAGCACGCACCTTGACACCCTGACACGGACTGCTACATTTCAAAAGGAATTTACTTTTTGATGGATAATGCCTCAGAGAGGAATCTGAGATCTCATCAAACCTGCTATCAATAAAAGTAACGGCGAGGAAGGTACTAGTCAAGACACTCAAATCCGTGGTGAGGTGAACGTGCATGGTGCCAAGTACAGGCCTAACACCTTTTGTTTTATGCTGAACAGGGGGAAAAAACCAGAAACAATCGGTAGTCTTTGCTGAAAATACAGGTTAGGGAGATGCACAAGGGAAAAAGGAGGAGAGAGGATCCCATTTTACTTTGTACTCCCCTTCCAGCTCATTGGTGCTGTTCTGCAACGCTCAGGTTTCAATACCTCCAAAGCGTGAGCGAAAGGCTCTAGCAGTTACCTTTGCTGTACACAATGCAGTTGTTTTTGTTGTCTTCCACTCCTTGCCAAGTCACATCCAGCAGCCACTTGGGACCAGCAGTCAGCACCATCGGGACCTGAGCCTTTGTCTTCTGCAGAAAGAATGATAACAAACAGATGCCATTTGCTTTCATTGATTACAAACTTGAATAATAACAGTACTAATCATTTTATTTTCCCAAATAACTAAATCTCCCAAACCATAATCCAAGTCCTATTCCCCCGTCTCATGATATCTTTTTTAAGACGACAGAAGCTGTAAAGCTTTACTGCTTTCACTAATCTGAATGGTAGAATTATTATCAAGATTTTTTTTTTTTCCCTAAATGATACTGGATCAGATCTCTAAGATTAGACAGATCTCTTGCGGCTCTGAATTATAAAGAGAATGCAGATGACTTTCATTGCAAAGAGCAGAGTGTTTAGAAGTGAACTTTAGACACATTGTACTTTATTATCAACAGGATCTCACTATTTCCTGAAACAGACAGGAAAGAATTTAAAGAATCAGGATCCATTTCAAAGCTCTATCCTGAGCAACATTTATATTAGAGTAGGAATTTATTCTGAATGAATAATGAAATCCACCGAGCACCCTTGCCTAAGTATGGATATGCAGCCTGACTGAAACTGAAATAATATTAATGCTAATGACTCACTATACACTGTCTCCAAAAAGACTATAAAAGAGGAACTGGGAATAAATTCAGATGCAGAGCAACTAAAGCATGACAATTCCTTGCTCTGAGAAGCACAGAAGCAGGGAGGCATGTGCTCTAGTTCTAACAAAATATTTTCAGTGTACATTTTAAAAATAAGGTTCATCATTTTAGGCTGTTTGGTACCCAAATTATTTGTCTTTATGTTAACATGGCAGGAAATCAACCAGGGAGGAAATAAGTAAGTCTGAGCAAAACTAGTGTTTCCGGATGAGTCAGAGTGAATCGGCTCTGTGAATTCAGATGTTTATCATTCACCTGCCCATGTTCTGTATATTAACTATCATAAAACCACAACACAGAGTACAATACAAGGGTCTCAAGGTAATTTTTGAACTAAATTTTCACCTAGATATGATCCTGCCGAAGACACCTCCGCCCATTTGGGGATTTGCTAACGTGTCACAAATTTCCCAAATTGGCATTAGGAAGTATTCACTTGAGGAGTTCTACATAATCTAGCCATTTCAAATCTCTCAGGAGTCCAGAGACCTCATTTCACTGGCCAAATGACAACAATGATAGTGCATATATTACAGATTTATTGATACTGCAAAGACATATTAAAAGCTATGCATCAAATCAATGCTAACCCATTTTTGACATATCAATTATATTGTAAAAGGTAAAACTACCATAAAATATACTTAATGGAAAAATCAACCATGGTGGACAAACTTAAAAATAACTCTAAAAATATTTCAAATATTAAAACAGGAGGTGGCAAGCTGGACCAACCCTAAGAAATACTAGTATACTGATTTTTCAGAGTCAAGTTAGTATGTTAGTCACTCAGTCACGTCCAACTCTTTGCAACCCCATGGACTGTAGCCCACCAGGCTCCTCTGTCTGTGGAACTCTCCAGGCAAGAATACTGGAGTGGGTTGCCATTCCCTTCTCCAGAGGATCTTCCCAACCCAGGGATTGAACCTGGGTCTCCTGTATTACAGGAAGATTCTTAACAATCTGAGCCACCAGGGAAGCCCTTTTATAGCCATACTTTAATTCATTTTGAAATCTTTAATTTTCAACTATCTATCTCAATATTTGGAAAGTAAAACCATGTGAAACAGTTATCTGAAAGCCCCATGGGAAGAAAGCAATTTCATATTACAACTTTTTAAAACAATCTAGGAAAAGGGTTATCAAGTTATCCCTCTGGTTATTAGTCTAAGTGATGATCTTGTTTTTCCATTTTCAAAATATAATTTGAGAATAAGTAAGCTTCTTCAAGGGTTTTCTTGGTAGCTCCGCTGGTAAAGAATCTGCCTGCCACGCAGGAGACTCTGGTTCTACTAGGTCTGGAAGATCTGCTGCAGAAGGAATAGGCTACCCACTCCAGTATTCTTGGGCTTCCCTGGTGGCTCAGCTGGTAAAGAATCTGCCTGCAATGCAGGAGACCTGGGTTAAGTCCCTGGGTTGGGAAGATCCCCTGGAGAAGGGAATGGCTACCCACTCCAGCATCCTGGCCTGGAGAATTCCATGGACTGTATTCTATGGGGTAGCAAAGAGTCAGACACAATTGAATGATTTTCTTTTTTCAAGCTTCTTCAATCTGAAATGGTAGTGACTGATAAACAATTAAATAATAGGTCTCAACTGTGTATATTTCAGCTCCTTGTACTACTAGAGAAGCAGGAAAGTCTATAGATCAGGGTCAGCAGGTCTCCAAATCATAAGCAGAACAAGTCACAAGAGAGACTCTACCATTTCCCTAAACCTGCCCATGGGGCATTTAGTGGTGTTATTTGTAACTTCTTCTCTCTTCTGATCTTAAATAACAGACTTCGACAATAGGCACCTGGTTCATTTATACTGTAGTCTCTTATTCCATGAGAAAGACATGCATTTTAAATGATGTAATCTTTGTGTGCCATAGTTCTTAAGGCCACATGCATTTTGACACAGTAAATCGTTTTTATAATTTTCCATAGATAATATGAAAACTAAATATTGATCACAAATTCTTGAGGGGATCTTTTGCTGTAAAGTAAATCAACTGATCTGCCAATATCACAGTCTTTCATTCATTTCACAAAGGAACCTACTGATTCAGTCTTGTGCTTGGTGCTAGGAATACGAGCGGGGCTTTTTCAGTGAAGGATATAGGTATATTAAAGCAAGTTTACTGTAAGGCAGAAAGTATCAGGGAGGGGGTGCAAAGTCATGTGTAAACTGTTTTGGGGTCAATGAAGGGCAAGCATCCTGTCCTGTGGACTCTTGGGACAGGATCTTGAAGTGTCGTGCTCATGCTCAGCTGTGCCCAGATCTTTGCAACCTCATGGACTGTAGCCTACCAGGCTCCTCTGAGCAAGAACATTGGAGTGGGCTGCCATTTGTTACTCCAGGGGATCTCCCTGACCCAGGCATCAAACCTGTGTCTCCTGTATTGCATGCGAATTCTCTTGCTAAGCCATCAGGGAAGTTCCCTCTTGAAGGGTAGATAGGAAGAATTTGCCTTTGCTGGTAATGGCCCTGGACAAAGTCTGAGCAGTGTATAAGAGTGGTAGGTACAGGAAATAGTGACTAGTTCTGGGGTTCTTTGGTTTCAGTTCTTATATAAAGTCTTTATAGCTGTTCTTCATATACAGAAAGCCCTAGGTAACAGTAGGGTTTCCCCGGTGGCACAGTGGTGAATAATCCACCTGCCAATGGAGGAGACACAAGAGGCGTGGGTTCAATCCCTGGGTCGGGAAGATCCCCTGGAATAGGAAATGGCAACCCACTCCATTATTCTTGTCTGGGAAAACCCAGGGACAGAGGAGCCTGGTGGGCTACAGTCCTTGGGTCGTAAAGAGTTGGACACAACTGAGCACAGCGTTCACAGGAAATAGCTTCCTGTCACCACTGGAATCATCACTGATACTATCATTATCACTATTGATAAGCCAAAGAACCATAACAGCATATGTGTCTAGAAAAGCAGGTTAGAAACAGATCTTGAAAGACCTTTTCATAGCAAAACTTTTTTTTGTGCCTAAAACTTTCAGCAAAAGGAAGACGGTAAAGATGTTTTAAGCAGGAAGAATAAGGTTACTACTGTTGCTGCTACTTGGGCAAAACCTCCTACTTACAGTCCTCTCATACATTTTCAGATAAAGATATTGCACCTCAAAGATTAAATAATTTCCTTTAGGTTGAAGATGAAGCCCATATTTATATTTAGCTCTGTTTCCAAACACTACTGCTCCGAGGGTGACCAACTGTCGGATTTTCCTAAGACTGAAGGGTTTCCCAGGATGTTGAACTTTTAGTGCAAGTCCTGGGCAAACTCAGATGACCTGTCCATCCCTGCAGCTCCTAGTCCAAAACAGTATTAATGGTTCACATCCATGAAACACTTGCTAAATACTTCTCCTGAATTATCTTATTTGATTTTTACAACTCCGGAAGTTAGGTATTAACCTTTTCTCCATTTTTTTTTCTACATAAGAAAATTAAGATTTAGAGGATTTGACTTTGTGGCACAAATACGTATAGTTATTTGATATCTATTCTTAATGGCAAGTTAGGCATTGCATCTTTTAAAACGTTGGCAAACCTTTATTATGCCTGGGCTCAGAAAGAAGCTGACATTTCAAGAACTGAATTGAAAGGAAAACAATTTATTTGACTCCAAATCAATAAGGCAAAAGCAAAAATGTAGGAAAGAAACACTGTGAAAGCTATACTCAAGCTGTAAAGAATAAGTAGATAAAATACATCTCAAGGGACCAGTTATTACAGTTTTGAGGAGGCAAGTCAATTTCTTTCTGAAGAAGTCAACTTTTGTAGAGATTGACTGCCTCCAAAGAAGATTACCAAGTGTGAGAAGGAAGGTGTTAGTCAGGATTATATGAAATCTACACTCTAGCAAAATCCATGAATAGAAAATAACAATAATATCCACATTGATCATTAGGTTTACTTTCCCGTATCTCTACCATAAGGATTCATACAAGTCTAGAATGTTAAGGGCCAGAATCAACTTTAAAATTCAGTGAGTTTAATTCCATAATTTCACAAATGAATAAAGTGAAACCAAAATGTTTATCTAGCATCCTATAGAGGTGGGATACAATTGGTACAACATGTTGGCAAAAGAGAATGGATGTAAAATGTATGGTAGGGCGCAAAACATGAACACCCTGATCTCTTGGAACATGTGAATATGTTATTTTACTTGGCAAAATGGATTTGAAGAATATGCTTAAGACTTAGAGTTATGATATGGTGACAGGACCCTAGATTACCCACACAGATTACCCAATCTAAGCACAAGTTTCTAAAAGTAGAAGGGAAAGGCAAAACAGTAGTCAAAGAAATTTGACATGAAAAGGATTCCACCTGCCTCTCGCCCTTTGAAGAGGGCGCACTGCAGCGATGAACTGCACGTGTTGGGGTCTAGAAACTGGGAACGGGCCTCAATTGAAGGAAGGGAGGAAAAGAGGGATTTCAGTTCTGTGGCCTTAGGGAACTAAATCTGCCAACAACCTCAACAAGCAGGAAAGAGATTCTTCCCTAGAACCTCTAGAAAGGAATGCATCCTGCTGACAAATTGATTTTAGTTTGGTGATACCCCTACTGGATTTCTGATGTATGCATGCATGCTAAGTGCTCCAGTCATGTCTGACTCTTGGACTATAGCCAAAACTTTGCAACCCAGTGGACCATGGCCCGCCAGGCTCCTCTGTCCACGGGATTTTCCAGGCAAGAATATGAAGTGGGTTGTCATTTCCTTCTGCAGGGCAATCTTCCCGACCCAGGGTTCAAACCCATGTCTTTATGTTTCCTGCAATGGCAGGTGGGTTCTTTACCATTAGCACCATCTGGGTAGAACTTTAATATAGTACCTATGTGTTTTAAGTCCCCAAGTTTTTGACTATTTGTCTTGGCAGCAAAAGAAAACTAATACAAAAAACATTCAAATGTACTGACTTACAGTTTAAAAAATAATTTCCTTATCAAATGCACTCAAAAGTGTGAAAGAACTCTTAGTTGGAAAAATACCAAACATACATTGTTATTCCACAATCATCAGATATATTTAATATTTTTCCCTTAAAGTATGAAGAATACAGTGGTAACCAACATTTTTTGTTTCTATAACTGGGTATTTAAAACATTTTATGATTCACTATTAACTTTATAGTTGACGTGTGACAGAAAGGACATTACTGTCCTTGCATTGAGATGATCTAGGCTATAATCCTGATATGGCTATTGGCAGACTCTGGGACCGGAAAATCAGTTAAACATCCTGAATTTCAGGATAAGTATCTGTAAAATGGGGATAACGATTTCTACCTCAAAAGTTGTCTTATCAAGTGACCACTATGGTGCTTTATACACCACAGATACAGTGCAGACTTGTACCGACTACCTACATGAATAAATAAATTAAAATGTGCAAAGAGTGCTTCCAGAATTCCTATTTCTCAGACACTGGTAATGTTTATAGGGATTAGGACAGAAGTCAAGACAAAAGCTATGATCCAATTTAAAGATGGTGGTAGTCACTATTGCTATTGATTAATTATTTCCACCTCTCAATTTCGCAGGTCTCTTTTAAATTTAGGTATAGGAATATATGACTTCACTCCACCAATGAAATTGAGTAAGCAGTGATTCACGTCCCTTTTACAAAGGAGCTGTAAGACCAATGGACTCACCATCATGCCTTGCCTCTGTTGAAGCGACTGTCAAGCATGTAAAGAAGGAAGACCTCCTAACCACAGAGGCCATGTAATATGAGAAAGAAACTTCAAAACAATGTATTTGGCCCTGCTAGGTCTTAGCTGTGGCACCAGCATCCTCCTTGCAGCACACAGGATCTAATTCCCTGCGCAGGGGTTGAATCTGGGTCCCCTGCACTGGGAGCACAGAATCTGAACCACTGGACCAAAAGGAAACTCCCAGGGAACTTTTTTCATGCAAAAAAAAAAAAAAAAACTATTGCAATATTAGGGTTGCTTGCAACCTCAGCAAAACCTAGCTCATCCTCATTTATACACAGGTTTTCTTCATTTTTTTTTTTCTGTATTGAAATAACCCATGGGGTTTTACAGGTTATAGTTTGTACTTTATATCCAGGCAGTCTCTTTTGGTGACCAATTTAAGATATAATGGGAACCTGAATTTCAGTTAAGCTGGAATGTTTTAAAAAGAAAAAGAAATAGTGTGTGCTTCTGAGGCTCTGCTTTGTAAGTTTAAGAAAAATCTGCACTCCTGGACACTGTTGAACCCAGAGTTTCATACTTAGACAGTCTACAACTAGACAAACTTGACAAGGACAAAACGGGTCAGAAGTGTCATTTCTTAGGAATAATTAGAATCATCTAATGTGGATAAAAGAGGTCAAACTAGCATCCACTTCTCACTAACCTTTGGAGTTACTGGACCGACAAAGGAGGTAGCCTTCAATAAATGTTTATACTCAAGCCAAAAGGTTAATGGAGATAAAAGTAGGCAGTCCAAAGGTAAAGAATAGAGGATAATTCTAACCCAAGAAACTGGTGACATAATGCTGTCTTAGGGATTCCAAATTTTGCTGAAAATAATTGCTTAAGATTTCCAAACTCAGGCTTACAAAGAGCTAGAAGTCTTAGGAAAATTTGACCCGTGAGAAGAGACTGACATTACAGTCTTAAAAAACAACCCACCCAGAAGTGGCATTTGATGGAAAATTTGGCCTCCACTGACTTTAGCTGGGAAATATAAAAAAATCTCACTAGAAAATCTCAAACTAATGCCATGAGATACACTTTCATGCTGCTGAAAATTTTCCCAATGTGTTATTTCCATAACTTGGTAATAGGTGAAAAGCACTGGGCCTGTTTGACAACATTCATAGCTATTTCAACAATTCATAGCTGTTTCTATTCTCTCAGCTTTAAAAACATATTTGATATTAGGTATTGGAGAACTTCCAAATTACTGTAGACATTAGATACATATAACTGGTACCAGAAGAACACATATACATATGTACACACACACACACAGATATAAATATTCCTAGCCCTTAGGAATGAGATGCCACCATCACTGCCAATCTCTCCCAGTTGAATTACTCTCTACATCTAAATGAAAAAAAAAAAAGATACTGCATGTGATTTGACCTTGTACTACCACAGGGAAAATTTTACACAGTAAAAGTTTCGGTTAATGTATCCAAGCAGTTCTCCACACTGGAATTCAATTCAAATTCAATCTGACAATCATGAAAACATTGTACCCCTCTCCTTTTAACTGTGTGAAGTCTCTAGTGGCAGTGAGCTAAAAATTCCCTTCACCAGCAGCCGAGTCTACAGAGGCATAATAACTTAAAATCTTGGACTACCTGGAGAGGGGAGAAATGTCAAGTGATAACTGAAAGCCCTCCACAATTGTATTCTCAGTAATTCTGGTCATGGTATATAGCCTCAACATTACTGATTTGACCAGAACTATAAAACTTTAGGATGATGATTTCCAGCTAATGAACTGCTTTTTACTAAATATCCTTTAAAAAGTTATACAGGACACCTCATGAATGTTTGAACTTGATGCTACCGAGGTAAACAATTTGTTTTTTCTTTCAGAAAATAAGAGTATCACTTTAAACTACACAAACAGGATCATAGTACCTCATGTGGTCCCAAAAGGTCAAGTTACTTGCATGACGATATAGAACCAGCTCAGAGAAGGCAATGGCACCCCACTCCAGTACTCTTGCTTGGAAAGTCCCATGGACAGAGGAGCCTGGTGGGCTGCAGTCCATGGGATCTCGAATAGTCGGACATGACTGAGCGACTTCACTTTCACTTTTCACTCTCATGCATTGGAGAAGGAAATGGCAACCCACTCCAGTGTTCTTGCCTGGAGAATCCCAGGGACAGAAGAGCCTGGTAGGCTGCCATCTCTGGGGTCGCACAGAGTCGGACACTACTGAAGCGACTTAGCAGCAGCAGCAGCATAGAACCAGCTTCTCAGCTGTAACACATGAATATTCTTCATGACCAGAATACTGGACTGGGTTGCCATGCCCTCCTCCAGGGGATCATGCCAATCCAGGGATCTGGGCATCCATTAAGATAATATGTTTCCATTTAAAATAAATTATAGGTTTCCATTTAAAATAGAATAAAATGGTCACTGTGGTATTAATGCATTGGGATGTCCCTTGAATGAGAAAAGCAGTATTCCTTTGGGTGTGTGTGCCTTGTCTGAAAACAAGAAGAGTGTGTGTGTGTGTGTGTGTGTGTGTGTGTGTGTAGAAACAGATTTAGACAAGTTAGTTTAAGAATTTTCAAACTCATATCAAGAATCTCACCTACAGTCATTGCTTAAAAACAAAATAACTTAGTAAAATATTATCCAATTTCCATTGCTTGGAAAAAAAATGCTAGTCACATTTTCAAACTTAAGTTCAAAGAAATTAAGAATATTTTAAAATTAAAAATACATGAAAAGTCTAAAAGGGAAGGACATCAGTACTGTGCTATAATAAGAATCACGACACTATATACCATTAGGCACAGAATGGATTTATGAATGGAAGTCCCAGGAAGGTTTCATTAGAATACTGTTTTTCATGAGCACATTTCTATAAAATATCATTTAAGGATGGCATGAGAGTGAAATTCCAGAGAACTTCAGCTAACAAATGTCTCCAAGTTCACTGTAGTATGTGGGATCGCAAACATGATAAGAGATTTTTCAAAAACAAAATGAGTGTGAAATACAATGATAGAATTCTTGGCTACTATATACATACTCCTTATGTCAAAGACAGTTTTATCTCTATGAACCCAGAATTTAAATAATCATTATCACTGAGGTATATTTGCTTTTAGGTCTCAAAATGGCTGAACACATTATCTTAATATGAGTCACTGCTTAAATATAGAAATCTTAGTATAAGAAATAATGATCTTTGTGAAAGGGAACACAAATAGTTCCATATATACAGATCATTAAAACAATCTCTTAACTTCCAAATAAAAATAATCATTTTGTTACATTTGAACAATAATATAAAGTCATTGTTTAAGAGTACTCATACTAAAGGTACAGATACTTCATTTTTCAAATGGGAAGAATCTTTAAATGAGTAATAAACATCTACGTTATCCAGATATTTATTATACTTTCATTTTCAAAAAAGAATAGACTCATTTCTCTTTCCCTTTTGCCAACTTCACTCCCACAGTCTCATCTGTTCTCCACATACATTTGGCTCCAAAGAGGAACTACTCCCTCCAAACTGGCAGCCATTAACTTCAACCTTTTATTTTATACGGCTCTGAAAGTCACAGAGTGTTTAAGGAGTGTTGTTTTGCTCCTGGCAGAATTTCTGGGCTTGCACTTGGTGCAATGTGCAGAAGAGTGTGAGCGCAGAAACCTTGGGAAGGGAAAAGTAAGTTGCTCGAGTAGCCCTCCTCACACGAGGCTGTCAGAGAAACCTGCACAGGGCTCAGGGGCCTGGAAAGCAGTGGATCCAGCCCGGTGACCTGAGGCCAATCACTTAACCTCTCCAGTCTCACCCTTCTCCACTGGAAGATGATCTCATAGGTCCTTACAGCTTACAATAATGTCATTATAAGCCTTCCCATTATAGAATTTTTGTCAAGTCTAAACGCAAATCTCGAGTGTGAAGGAGACAATAAAAATGAAAATTCAACATGCTGGGTTTATACTTAAGGAAATGCTACTATTTTTATTGGCAAAGCAATAAATGAAGCGATTCTAATTTACTTTACTTGGGTATTTTAATACCAAAGAAAATGGTGGGGTCAGAGAAAGTGGTGTGGTGGAAATAAAAATGTTTATATAAAGAATCTAGAGAGCAGGAAATAGATCCACAGACAGAGTCAACTGTAGATGGCCTATTTACATTAGAAGGTGGTAATTTCTATTCAGGAGTGTCTTTGTGAGAAGTACCCCAAAGGCATTGAGTGGAAGAGAGAGAAAGCTCTATTCTACACAAAGTCACCCTTAGATACTGAGCTACGTGTATTCCTCAGGCTTCAATCCACTGCAATCTTCCAGCCACCTTTTAGACTGTCTCTTTGTTATTACTGTTTTAGACAATCACAAGGCAAAAAACAAACCAACCAACCCAAAGCATTCTTGATACTAATAATATATTTAAAAATTGAAAACAAATATAAAGGTTTCTTTCTCTTCTGGTTACATGTTGTTTTCATGATTTGAACCCTTAGTTTCCTCTATGACCTAAATTATTAACAACTCACCTATGTTTTTAACTTAAAATATATTATACCTGATACTCTGAGATTTGAAAGTCATGGGAAGAGTCTACAGCAAGCCTGGAAGAATAGGATTGAGGAACATTTCCCACTCCAAAGAGAGAAAAATGATGAAATTGTTGAGCTATATACTAAGTGCTGTGATAAATATAGTACCCTTTGGGAAGGCAGATTTTTATGAGACAAGTTATTGAAAGTAGGGTGCAAAAAATTAAAAGCTTGGCAAACTACTTGGCAGAAGTGTGAAGGTGCCACTGAGTCAAATCAAACAAAGCTTATCTAATCTGTGAGACTCTTTAATAACACAAATATTGTAAACACTTAAAGTATCTATAAAGTAAGACTGGCCATGAGAGTGGTTTTCATTTTTTTTTTTTTTTCAAATCAACTGATACAGAAGAACTATACTACTTCACTTTCAGAGAATCAGTCAAGTGCTCACCAGTAGGGGCTGGCCCTCCCTTCTAGAATCAGTGCCTTGATTTCTATGGGGGACAAAGGAGAAAGGAAGTCTAACCAATGAAACAGATTTAGCTGTAACTACAGGCTCCTGACCTAGGGGAGCTTTGTTCAGTATGGAAGTCAATCTGGACACATTTCTCAAACCATGTTCTGTGTAAAAGGAGTCAAAATATAAATAAAAGAATCAATGTGTATAGTTTGAGTACAAATACCAGGATTTAGTTGTGTGTGAATGATATTAAAGCTTGCAACAATTTGGCTTACATTGTTCACATATGTATTTTTGCCACATTAATGATCTAACATTATGTATAAACTCATTCCGATTATTAATAACTGATCAGTATTTAAAACAAACTCCATGTACCATTTCTATTTTGAGAAACTTATTTAGGTTATTCTGCTTTTAAAATAATCACTTTATTAGAAATTAAGTATATTCATTATTCATTCAATAAACTAAACTAGATAAACTAGATTGAAATTAGATATTCAACTAAATATCTACTATATAGAAAATGCCAAGAATAGAGAGATATGAGTTTCGTTTCCTCTAGATGCTCACAATGCATAAATATCTAAATGATATACACACAGATTATTTAAATCAATCTTAATAATCAAGCTTATTATAGTTTAAGTGTATGTCTCACACATTTGAAAACTGCAATGCATATCTGATGGTCAATGACCAAACGAAAGCATAACAATAGATGAAAAGTAGTTAATACACACATATTAAGGGATCTTCATGAGAATTAGGATTATACTTCGAAGTTTAAAACACTAAAACTTTCTCCTATATGGGTGGAAAGTCTATCAAATATGCCTTATATTTTTAAACATTGTACCTAAAATGTAATCATAAAGGCTTTTTATATATATATTTAGGGTTAAGCCAGGCACTTCCACTTTTATCAAACATTTTGATATATACTATATACTGTATAGTTTACTATACATACAATTATTATTATTACTGATAAATGAAGTATATCATAAACATATATGAAAAATATATTGAAGACCATTTCAAAACTTGAAATATTTGGTGGGAAAGTAGCCCAGATAAATTATTTATGTATTATTTTAAGTGTATACTCATTAACTGGCTTATCACACTTAAGAGATGGTTTAAAAACCTATACTATGATGTCAGCTGACTGAGTTCAAACTTCATTTACAACAGCAGTAGCTGTACGACCCTAGGCAACTTGCTTAACTCCTGTGTCTCAGTTTCTTCATCTCTAAGTATAATAAAAGTATTTATGTTGTAGGATTATTTTGAAGATAAGATGAGTTAATGTATTAAAAAAGTGTTAGTCACTTAGTCGTGTCTCTTTGTGACCCTATGGACTATAGCCCAATAGGATCCTCTGTCTGTAGGAATCTCCAGGCAAGAATACTGGAGTGGGTTGCCATTCCCTTCTCCAGGAGATCTTCCTGACCCAAGGATTGAACCCAGGTCTCCCGCATTGGAGGCTGATTCTATTCCTTCTGAACTACTAGCGTACAGGCATGTTATTTATTCTATGCGAGAGTTTGCCTAATGTTTCTAATATTGCTAAAGAAAGATGTTTCCACAGAAATACAGAATTCCCAGTAAAACAAGAATTTTGGCTGGATGGAAAAGTGACACATTGCCCTAATATATGATATACAGTATTTCATTAGGCATTAACTATGTGTTAAAATTCTAGGTGTTACATTAATTTATAAAATAATTTTCACAACAATTTTATGAGAAAGATATCATTATGCCCATTTTGCATAAGCAAAAACTGAGACTCTAAAATGTTAAACAACTTTTTCAATTTCACATGGTTCAAAATAGCTTTAATCATAAACTGCCTTCTATTTTCCCCTTAGCAAATCTGTAAGAAACTAAATTCTTTCCATGTTATTAGAGCAATAAGAATCTTCTCAGGAATTGTGTTAAATATCAATTCTTCATATCCATGAAAACTAGCTTAAATGATCTTCCATGAGTCAGTGGTTAGCAGTTTCTGTTTTACATTATGCATGATTCCTAGCTTCACTTTGTATAAGCTAATTGCATGGTGCCTCATTAATAATCTTCAGGGGGTTTTGAGCTGTGAAATTTATAGCTCTGTAGTGAATTATTTCTCACATTTGCACAGTTTGGGGTCTTGAAAGTCTAGTTGAGATACTAAATACCAGTAGCAGGCATCGAGTAGGTATACGGGGAATAGAATTTAACATAGTCTAGTTAGGATGGAAAAAATACTGAAAAGCGGTAATGCTTTCCAATGTTCTTAATTTTATGACTGCAGATATTTTTATACCTGTAGAAATGATGACAGCTTAGAACGGATTAAAAAATAGCCTCTATACAAATCTCCAATCATAAGCAGAATTCATGATGAGATCCAAGATGTCGTTAGCTAAAATTCACGCAGTTCATCATTGACTGGGCAAGAGCAAATGAAGAGCAGATGCTCTTGGTGCTCAGCTGGTCAAGAGACATAGTAGGGCCTCGTCACAATACTTAACGGTGAGGGATCAGCATGCTATCTGGGCTGCAAGAGATTACCACTGTCCTTCATGCCTGGCAGGTCAGCTTTCTTCTATAGAACCGTTTGGATGCAGTGACTTAAGGAGTTTGAACAGCCTTGTGAAGTCCTGGCTCACTGATGGAGGATTCTCCACCTAAAGAATTAACTCAGTCTGAGTTTAGTTAGCATATTCCTCAGTTTAAATTGGTATTGCTCACAGGTAGAAGGGATCAAAACACAGAGCAGTTTTATTGGCTGGCAAAAGTTCAAGGTCAAGCTGGAAAGTTAAAAAGAAGCCTCAGAGAAAAGCACTGAGTGAAAACACTGTACTGGTGGGAAATGGGGTAGCTCTTTCGATTCAATGGGTCTGAAACCAAAGAATTTGCTTATAATCCAAATATGATTTATGGCATACTCACGACAATGTTCTTCCACGATGGGATGAGCACAATGAGGAAAAGAAGCCGAACCTTCAGTTTGTATACTTACGAACTTAACAGAGAGGCAGTTAATACAGTGCCCAAAAGGATGACCTCTAGAGACAAATTGCTTAAATTTAAATCCAACCTTTGCTACTCATCTATGGTGTGATCTTGATCAAGTAGCTCTATTTCTCTGTGCATCAGTTTCCGTATCTGTGAAATGGGAATAATAATACCTCATGGGGCTGTTATGAAAATGAAATAAACTGATACATATAAATCATCTAGACTGGTACTTGACAAATACTGTTTGTTTCTAATTATTATGAATGTTGATTTGAGAAAATGGGGAAAATTTAAGAAACAGTTTAACATCTGTAATAAGTCCTGGGTCTATTTAGCTTATTCTATCCAGACAATTGATGCCTTTGAACTGTGGTGTTGGAGAAGACTTTTGAGAGTCCCTTGGACTGCAAGGAGATCCAACCAGTCCATTCTGAAGGAGATCAGCCCTGGGATTTCTTTGGAAGGAATGATGCTAAAGCTGAAACTCCAGTACTTTGGCCACCTCATGCAAAGAGTTGACTCATTGGAAAAGACTCTGATGCTGGGAGGGATTGAGGGCAGGAGGAGAAGGGGACGACAGAGGATGAGATGGCTGGATGGCATCACTGACTCGATGGACGTGTCTGGGTGAACTCCGGGAGTTGGTGATGGACAGGGAGGCCTGGCGTGCTGCGATACATGGGGTAGCAAAGAGTCGGACACGACTGAACGACTGATCTGATCTGATCTGATGAGCCCTTTTCTTCATTTGTAAAGAGAAAGATCAGGGCACCTGAACTTGTAGGGCACCTCTGGCTCTAGAATTCCATATACTCTGAATAGAAGAAAACATGAAACAGATTCATCTAGTGTTACTCAGCCTTTTAAAATCTATGCTCTCCTTTTTTGATGTTAAAAATACATTTATGATCTTCTTTATTATTTAGATATTTAAACAAGCATGGTGGCTATAAATACATCAAAGAGATGATGCATCCCCTAGGAAGGAAGATAGAGTCCCTTCAACAAAAACACATACTTTCATGTGTACACTTTGATGAGGTTACTCTCGTATTACTTTGAGAATCACAAAACAACCTCACTAATTCACATTAAAGTGGATTTTCCCTAATTCAACTCTGCAGAATTAAAGCTAAACTATAAACTCAAATGGAGTTCACACCACCCTTTGACTTATGCAGAGCAAAATGCTTTAATTTACTGCTCTATCTTCCTTTTGAGACTGTGCCCCCAGATAACACAACAGCTTGAGTATATACTTTCCTGTTATGATATTACTAAGTTCCAGTTTCTGAAGACCAAGACTGTAAGAGCTTTTTTTTTTTTTTTTTTACCAAATTTGGTTTGTTATTATCCTTCACAGTCCTGGAAAAAGTATCCTTCCTATTATAGCCATTCAGCGAATACTTTGCAATCATTGTTGATAAAGGCACAACTTTCAAGATACACAGGGGGTTCCTAGGGATCCCAGGTGGCACAGTGGTAAAGAATCTGCCTGACAATGCAGGAGATGCATTGTCAGGCAGACAATGGGTCAATCCCTGGGTTGGGAAGATCCCCTAGAGTAGGAAAAGGCAACCAGCCCCAGTACTCTTGCCTTTAAAATTTAACGGACAGAGGAGTCTGGCTGGCTACAGTCCATGGGTTGCAAAGAGTTGGACATGACTGAGTGACTGAGCACACACACATAAAATACACACACCAGTTTTCTTTTGACTAGAATCATACTATTTATTTATTCTACCACAGACAGAAGAAAGTTTGGTAGTTTTTCACTAGACCAGTTTAAACTACACTAAAGTAAACTCAATGATAAGGTCAGTTGATGGTAAAATCTCAAGCATGAGAGATGATATGTCCTTACTTATTACATATTAATACTAAGTGTGGATTATAAATAAACTGCAGAATTTAAAAAATCTTTCCCATTTAATTATTGTGAATAGACTAAACATACAAAACCAAACCAAATTGTCTTGTAGTTTTCCCATCTTTAAAGCAAAGATTTGGTGGGGTGGAGGGGGAGGGAAGGTCAGGGAGTGAAACTGGTGATAAAAACGAAGGGTCCAGCGGGACCACTGCATCTAGAGTCTGCTTTCCAATAAGACTCAACAAACAGCTCTGATCAGAATCTAAGTGATGGGAAACAGCCTGTAGCTTCGAGATTAGCTGCTTCACACTATTTCTGAGTTAAGCCAACACAAGTAACATCATGAATGCATAATTATAATTATGCATTTGAGTATGCATAATGATCTTAAAATCGGTAAACAAAGAAAAGACATCAGAATTTCTCAGCTATTTTAGGTATACTGTTACAGAAGACAAAATATGGCTCAGATTTTAAAGAGGGGTGACTTACTGGAACTTTGTAGCATGAAATTTGCAAACTTGAGGAAATTACTGATGAACCAGTATTTCTTCAAAAAGTCCCTTTTAGGAAATTCCACATGAACAAGTTTAGTCAAAAAAATGCAATGGAATATTATAAACATATGAAGCAAACACTCAGGAATGCTCATATTTAAAATACCCAAGCTTAGAGACAGAAATAATAATAAGGTAACATTTTGAACTTCTGATACCATCTAATAAAATAATGCTTGTCCCTGGAATTGTTTGGAAAATATAATGAACTGTGATTGAAAAGTGAAAGTGTTAGTTGTTTCAGTCCTGTCCAGCTCTTTGCAACTCATTCCTGCCAGGCTTCTCTGTCCATGGGATTCTCCAGGCAAGAATACAGGAGTAGGTAGCCATTCCCTTCTCCAGGAGATATTCCCGACCTGGGGATCAAACCTGGGTCTCCTGCATTGCAGCAGGCAAAAATCTTTACCCTTGGAGCCACCAGGGAAGCCCTAGAAAGTGAAAGTGTCAGTCGCTCAGTCATGTGACTCTGTGATTCCATGGACTGCAGCCCCCCATCTGTCCATGGAATTCTCTAAGAAAGAATACTGGAGTCGGTAGCTATTCCATTCCTTCTCCAGGGGTTTTTCCTGACCCTGGAATAGAACCCAGGTCTCCTGTATTGCAGATTCTTTACCATCTGAGCAACCAGGGAAGCTTCAACTCTGACTTGCTAACATAAAACAGAAGAATTGAAAGAAGCAGTGGAGAGAATTAACCACAAGAGGGGAATTTTTTTTCCCCCTAAAAATTGCTAGAGTCCTAAAACCTAACCACAACAGGGTCGAACCTGAATTTGTCCAGTTTTGATGTAAAAACCTTTTCCTTTCAGCTTTCCAAAATGAAGATGGACCTTCACTTTAAGGGTAATATTCCTTCAACTTCAAAAGGCAGTTATGGCATGTATTAGCCTTCTATTTTTCAGGAGAAATTATTTGATATTCTGGAACCCTAATCTTTTCTCACGGTACTATTTTTACTGCTTTTCTCTGGAACTTGGCCAAGGTCTCCTCATTCCTCTTAACAGAGCCTTAAACTGAATACCCCTATCTTAACAAGGGTGTCGATAAACCTGGAAGCTAATGGGTCCTACAAGGACCTGGTTCATGCACAGGGTGAGAGGCTAAGGATGCACTGGAGAGTGTTTACTCCTCTTCAATGAGATGGGGAAAAATGAAGTCAAAAGCCACCTGGACCTCCTTTCATCTTTCATATACTTTTCCTTGCCCTTCCTTCCCACCAAATTTCAGAGAAACCATTCAATATTCTTATCAAAGCTGTCTTTTCGTTGATTTTTCTGAGTATCGTGCTTATTGCTTTCTTCATCTAAAATGCTTATATCCTTAAGTCTATCAGCTTTTGATCCAAGTTGTTTTGATATGTATCCCAATAGTAATTGTTGATATTGTTTATAACCATCTTCTCCAGAGTTTTGTTTCCCTACTCCTCTCATCTTTTCCCTTCCCTTTCCATTCCTTCCCTGGCCACTTCCTCCTCACCCCACCCTTATCTCTCTTTCCCACTCAACTAGACTTTATTTGGTCCAAAAAGAAAACTTTGTAGCATGGTAACATCGTTACTGAGCTTGGTCATCATTTGCCTGTGTTGACAACTGAACAATCAGTTGAAAATCTCATATTAAATCACATAACCTGCTATTTTGTTTGCATGTTAATTCTTAGTATATATATGGTTTTTTTCTGCTGAAGTCAACTTAATTCTATTTCAGTTAAACCATCTAATACATACTGATGACCTCCAATGGATGATGGCAATCCTAAGCATAGTAAAGATGACAAAAGAACCATTATTTTAAAAATGACTGCAAGGTGTTAAATTCTGGGTTGTGGAGAGGAAAAGGATGAAGAATCAGGTTGAGGGGGTGTCTTAGGTATTCCCAAGACAATGAGAGACTTGGTTTGAGAAATAATTGCAAAAGTGACTTGGATCCTGAGGAAGGAGATTCGAGATGGTGATGGAAGACAATTCTGTCAAATAAGTGAGTGATAATCCAAGTTTCACCCATGAATTTGGAAGAATGTTAGGAAAATGATTGTTTGAACTTTCCACTATTTATCCCAGGGGAATGAACATTATCTTTTTTTTTTTTTTTTTACTGGAACATCTGTCTTTTTGACTATGTCTTGGTTCACATGCTAAAATGTTACAGACACAGAGATAATTTAAATATGTAGTGATTCTGGAGAGAGAGGGAGAATGAGCATAGGAGACAGTAAAGTTCACAGACTTTCTAATAAAAAGCCAAGTCTAAATATATTATTAGACATTTGAAAAATTCTTCCACACTCTAACCAAATATTTATAGTTTGTTTCTCTGTCAACGATCTTACTTTATTTTTCAGTATTGGTTTAATGACATTACTAATGTTGGAAATGTTAGATGACCGCGCTAAAGACATTCCTTAATCAAAACAGGAAAAAAATAGTGTGAAATGATTAAATACAGAGAATCCAAGTTATAAATGGACTATAAGAGTTCATTAGCAAATGCATAATTTAGAACTCAAAATGCATTTTTCACCTTCATCAGTGTTTCTCAAACCAGAGTCTGTAGTCCCCTTGGGGTCTTTATTATTTTGGGGCATTTTTTTCAATTTGATGTTTTCGTTTTGATCCTAACACAACAAACATGACAACAGATACACTTTTATCTTACATAATGGCAAAGCATATCTTTGTAGTAAAAAATATTACATTCAAAATAACAGTAAATAGAATATTTTAATTTATTTAACTTTTTGTTTTTCAAATGGCAGTGTGTAAATCCCTGGAAAACCTTGAACCTACTGAATTGTTTTTTCTTCAAAAAGAATCTGTATCTTATTCAAACTGAGCAAGGAATTGGCATAGACCCAATACTGCAAATGGTAAAGTTTCAAGGTTAGATTACAAGAAAGTTATTTAGCTCTTAATCTAGCTATATATTAGGTATAAATTCCTGTGTCCAGGAATAATGGTCATTTGTTAGAGGAAGGACAGAAAGGGAGGGAAGATATTCCTTATCTTTCTCTGGCCCCAGGAAAAATTTTAATAGGATTTGTCTTCTGCCTTCTCCCTTCTCTATTCCTGTCTCCCAGATTGTGAAATCATTCTCCCCTAATCCTTGGAATTTTCTGAGCTGCATCAACTCCCCTGGAACAGGTCTACCCTTGAGGTACAGGTGTCCTATCTCACAAATTACCCCACGCACCAAGATGACCATTCTTCTCTATTTCAGCATGCAACAAACCCACCCTTCCCCTAATCCCGTGGAGCAGCTAGCAGAAAGATAGCAGTCTGAGTTAACTGATATCAATGCCACCAATATAATTATCAAGCTATGCCTGTTTTTCAAAACATTTTTCTCCCATTTTCCAAATTGGAGTAGATACAGTCCAAGTTGTGGTTTGTTCATTTTGTTTTTACAATTTCTCCTGCAGCTCTCTTGGTTAAATATTTGATACTTGCAGAATGGCAAAGGTGGAACTTGGGGCATTTTTAAGTGAGTATAATCAGCAAAAGTAAGTCAGAAGCGCTCTGTAAATAATGCATAAATTCGGTGGCCACCGAAGCCTGACATAGTGACTTCTGAGATGTTTTGAGTGGGCTCACTGGTTACCAAGTTACTGCCATGGCACTCGGATGAACTGCGCTCCTAAGAATTCTGTTCTTGTTTCAGAGAGTAATTTCTGAAACTGCTGAACTCTGGGAGCTCTCTGTATCGCCGCCTCACTACCCAGCGCTTGTCACTAATTGGCAGCAGCTGCTCCAGACAGACCTGGTCTTGAGAAACAGACTGAACGCTTTCCTCTGCCCCCAGGAAATGTGTCTCTTCAGGTGAGGTTTGAGGCCATGTGCAAAGCCCCACGTCAGGTTTGTTTTCCTGCTATGCAGCCAATGGGCAAATTGAGGACCTCGACATTTTTCGTGTCATTAGTTGACTCTTTCAGATATTCTGAAAATAAGCACTTTTCAAGCAAGGTTTTTTTCTTTTTTTTTTCAATTCCTGATGTAAGGGCCACACAGCACTTAAACCATGATATGAACAAATGCATCTCCGAGAGCTTAATGCAACTTGGCATAAAAATCAGGCCGATGTCCAATTTCTTATCATGTTGTTAGCCGGTTGTTGTTTCCTGGATTCAGAGTCACTCTTAAAAGTGGGGAACAGAGACCCATTTTCACTAACAATTTAAGCATAATATACTGACCTTCATTATTTCACGTTTTCAAGGAGCCCTGTTGACACTGGAGTTCCAATATCAGTATTTTCCCAGAATCCTAGCCCACCAGTGACATCATTTTTAATGTTTTGCTCTTAACAATATTATAAAAATGAATCTTATTCTGTTTTTAATCACAAGCCTTATCCAGCAATCAAGGCAGGTATATAATAAGCTAAGCTACTCTGTAAATCTAAACATTCTCTACAAATGGAAAAGATACAGCCTGGGCTCTCTGATTGTTACTAAGGAGACTATCTAAAATGAAAATCTGATTAACCCTTTTGCTGCCTGGAACTACCCATGGACCATGTTAGGCTGACTTCCTTGCACTTATCTCTCCTTTTTCCCCCTCAAGAAATTCATAATTGCCTTGCTCCAGAGTAGTTCTGCTCTGGTTATCCTATCTGAGAGGACTGTGATGGGTGGTGGTCCCATCTGGACAGCTGAGTGGGGTGGCGGCCTCACCACTAGGAAGCAGGCATTACAACAGAAGGCACACGGTTTTCCGCTTACTTAAGGCATCAATTTGATGAAATCCTTGACAACATTAAAGGATTCCCATTCAATAAACAGCAGAGTACTACTGTATTTTCCTTTCACTCAGGAAATGATTTGACAGTAAACGCTGTATGTTTCACAAACATATTTTCCTCAACTATTTTTGAATGACATTAGCAACTGTTAACATTTGCTAGGAAGAATAATATTTCAAAGAATTATGCAGAATTTTAGCCAAGAACAAATATCCACCAGGTACTCTATTCTCCCTGTACAGGTCAACAAAAAGGGAGTTCAACAGCGAGGGAGAAGGGGATAAGAACACATATTTCCATGTAATTTTGACAATGGGAGGCTGTGCACTAGAAATTCATGAATAGTTAGATTTAGAAAACTAAGTCCCGTACAAAATTATATTTTAATGTCTGGATCTTTCAAAGTGCATGATTAGCATTCAAGGTCCTTTGTAAACTCCCACTCCCTACTGCCTTGACAATGGTCTTCCTCCAAACCTCTCCAGAAGGATGTCTTGTTAGTTTTCACCTAGTCTTTCTACTGGAGGCAAAATGGCCCATTGTTCCTTCCCTACGTATGGCTTGATTTCTCCTTTCATCTTCTGATGGAGCCATTCGCTGAATCCTGAATTTCCTGCCTGCTCCTCTCAACCAATTCATACCCATCACTTCCTTCAGACCTTGTTCAGCTGTCACTGCCCTGAGGAAGCACTTCCCAATTAACCTCCTTCCCTCAGCTCACCCTTCTACGTCCCCTGGGAATATCATTGCACTGTACCATTTTGTACTTGTTGATACATTGCTTGTAATTGCCTTTTTTTTCATTGTGTCCCATTGCATTTGCTTCTATCACTAGTCTTATGATTTTTGACATTTCAACATCAGTATCAATGTCCTCTACACTAGAGTTCATCAATACTTTATAAAAAGGATACATTTGAATCAGTTCTAATGAGGTGGATGAAACTGGAGCCTATTATACAGAGTGAAGAAAGTAAGAACGAAAAACACCAATACAGTATATTAACGCATATATGGAATTTAGAAAGATGGTAACGATGACCCTATAGGCGAGACAGCAAAAGAGACACAGATGTATAGAACAGTCTTTTGGACGCTGGGAGAAGGCGAGGGTGGGATGATTTGAGAGAATAGCATTGAAACATGTATATTATCATATGTGAAGCAGATCGCCAGTCCAGGTTCAATGCATGAAACAAGGTGCTCAGGGCTGGTGCACTGGGATGACCCTGAGGGATGGGATGTGGAGGGAGGTGGGAGGGAGGCTCAGGATGGGGAACACATGTACACCCATGGCTGATTCATGTCAATGTATGGTAAAACCCACTACAATATTGTAAAGTAATTAGCTTCCAATTAAAATAAGTAAATTTAAAAAAAACTTTATGACTAATTAAAATAGATAATGCTCATAAGTCACTTCAGCTTTCTATAGTTTTAGTTCTTCACACTGAGTTTTGTAAATTAACAATACCTCCAGTATATTTCTTTCAAATCTCAAATCTTCAGCTCAGATTGTTGTCTTTCTTTAAGCGTATTTCTTTCTAGATATGAGATATTTGTTATGTCTTTTTTTATACGATTATATCAAATTCAACATGACTAAAATGAGATAAAACTTCTGTAAGACCCAACTTTCCATAATATTTCCCTATTTCTATTAAAGGTACAAATTAAAAAACTTTTTTATATATCTAGCATTTCTAACTTCTAAGTATGTTTAACTTTTGCATATGATACTATATATGAATTAGATGGTTGAATGGCATCACTGACTCATTGGACATGAGTTTGAGTAAACTCCAGAAGAAAGTGAAGGGAAGCCTGGTGTGCTACAATCCATGGAGTCACAAAGAGTCAGACATGACTTAGCAACTGAATAACTGCATATGAAGAACTCAAAAAATGATTAACAAATTACACTTTTTGGTTGGGTATTCACATGGAGTATGCAGTGCATCTTCCACATGGGAAATAATAACTGAAGTCAACATCATCAGAAATATAAAAGATCATGTATGTCAAGGCTGCATATTGTCACCCTATTTATTTAAATTATATGCAGAGTACATCATGTAAAATGCTGGGTTGGATGAAGCACAAGCTAGAATCAAGATTGCCGGGAGAAACATCAAAAACCTCAGATATGCAGATGACACCACACTTATGGCAGAAAGCAAAGAAGAACTAAAGAGCCTCTTGATGAAAGTGAAAGAGAAGAGTAAAAAGGCTGGCTTAGAACTCAACATTCAAAAAACTAAGATCATGGCATCCGTTCCCATCACTTCATGGCAAATAGATGGGGAAACAATGGAAACAGTGAGAGACTTTATTTTGAGGGACTCCAAAAATCACTGTAGATGGTGACTGCAGCTATGAAATTAAAAGAGGCTTACTCCTTGGAAGGAAAGCTACGACCAACTTAGACAGCATATTAAAAAGCAGAGACATTGCCAACAAAGTCTGTCTGGACAAAGCTATGATTTTTCCAGTAGTCACGTATGGATGTGAGAGTTGGACCATAAAGAAAGCTGAGCATTGAAGAATTAATGCTTTTGAACTGTGGTGCTGGAAGAGTCTTGAGAGTCCCTTGGACTGCAAGGAGATCAAACCAGTCAATCCTAAAGGAAATCAGTCCTGAATACTCATTTGAAGGACTGATGCTGAAGCTGAAACTCCAATACTTTGGCTACCTGATGTGAAGAACGGACTCACTGGAAAAGACCCTGATGCTGGGAAAGATTGAAGGGAGGAGGAGAAAGGGACGACAGAGATGAGATGGTTGGATGGCATCACAGACTCAATGGACATGAGTTTGGGTAAACTCTGGAAGTTGGTGGGGTCACAGTTCATGGGGTCGCAAAGAGTTGGACATGACTGAGTGACTGAACTTAACTGAACTTAACTTATCATGTGTAGCAATAACCAATAGTGATATTTGAAGGGTATTTAATTAACTATATATTTAATAGATATTCAGTTCAGTTACTTAGTCCTTTCCAACTCTTTGCAACCTCATGGACTGCAGCATGTCAGGCTTCCCTGTCCATCACCAACTCCCGGAGCTTGCTCAAACTCACATCCACTGAGTCAGTGATGGCATCCAAACATCTCATCTTCTGTCATTCCCTTCTCCTTGTTTTCAATCTTTCTTAGTATCAGGGTCTTTTCCAATGAGTCAGTTCTTTGCATCAGGTGATCAAATTATTAATAGATATTAATAAAAAGGTGTTAAGAAACATACGTAGAGGTTGAGATCGAAAGCACTAGGATAGGCTACCAATTCAGGTATATGATGGAGGCTTCCTCTGCTGGGAGAGGTTTTGATCAGTAGAGTGGACTTTCAGATATGAACTTCCTGTTGGAAGGTTATCCCCTTAGTGAGGTGATAAGATAGGCCATCTGCTACCATAAACAGGTGACTGTGAACAAACACATTTAACTCTTTGGAGTTATAGCTCCTGAATCTGTTGAAATAATGAGCTGAGGCCCACTTCCTCTCATAGCATTTTGGGGATTTAAACAGCTCATTGATTGGGGGATGTGAGATATTAATATTTGAGAGTGAAAGTGAATGGAGTTGCTCTTCTGAGGTATCAGAGTCCTTCTCTGTTCCCTCCCTAGTTTCTCAGATCCTTCATTCACATGAGATAGGATTTATTATATTCTAAATTATCTCTCACCCAGAGGTATTTGCATTTCATCAATCAATCAAGTCTTCAGTTCAAAGAGTAATTTCATCATGAAATATCAGGTCTCAACCAACAGGAGGGAAAATTATAAGGAAGAAAGGAACTCAGTCCATTTCCCTTTCTAAAATCACATTTGTGAGCTAATCCCATAAATTTACAGAAAAAAAAAATTCTAAGGGATGGCTGAGGAAGAGAGAGGGCCAAATAGTATGAGAAGATATGACAGACCTATGCAGAAATCTTAAAATTAAAGGAGGAAATTCTGTTAGATTTATTAGGAATTTAGCACAGTCTTATGAAAAGAATGCTTTACTCAATACAGGGATAGTCTAAGAGAGGATAATTTGAAGGTGGATAAATGCCAGTTAGAGAAAGACAAGACTTACTTTCTCCTCTTCACCAAAAACAAACCAAACAAACAGCAGAAGTGTGAGCAGGGGATCAGAAATGGTGCTTCCTCTAATTGGGAATGTGATCAACTAAGCTGTTTCTCAAAGCTTCAGTCTCCTTGTTTGGAAGATAAGGATTGGTCAAAATTTCTTTAAACTATCCTATCTTATTCTGTAATTTGGTAATATCAAGCCCAAATGCAGATACTACCGAAAGATGACATGTAACTTTCCAAAAGGAGACAGAGAATACAGTCTGTTATAGTTTATTGTTAACATACGTGTTAGTCACTCAGCTGTATCTCTTTGTGACCCCATGGACTGTAGCCCACCAGGCTCCTCTGTTCTTGGGATTCTCCAAGCAAGAATACTGGAATAGGTTGCCATTCCCTTCTTCCGGGGATATTCCTGACCCAGGGATCAAACTGGGGTCTCCAGCATTGGCAATGAAGGCAGATTCTTCACTGCAGAGCCACCAGGGAAGCCCGTTGTTAACACAATGACAGTAATAATTAGTGTTTACTGAGTGCTTCCTCTATGCCAGCCTTCATGCTTTGTGCTTCACATAATCATTCACAAAATATGCATATATGTCATATTAAGTGGAGAAGGCAATGGCACCCCACTCCAGTACTCTTGCCTGGAAAATCCCATGGACACAGGAGCCTGGTAGGCTGGAGTCCATGGGGTCGCTAAGAGTCGGACACAACTGAGCGACTTCACTTTCACTTTTCACTTTCATGCATTGGAGGAGGAAATGGCAACCCACTCCAGTGTTCTTGCCTGGAGAATCCCAGGGACGGGGGAGCCTGGTGGGCTGCCGTCTATGGGGTCACACAGAGTCGGACACAACTGAAGCGACTTAGCAGCAGCAGCAGCAGTCATATTAAGAGCTCGAGTCACAAGATGAGTTAAATGGGGCACAGACAAAGGTAAGGTTAAGTGGGCCAGAGCCACAAGTTCAACAAGTGATGGAGTCCAGACTGAAGACTGGGCATTCTGACTGTAGTGCTGAGCTCTTCATCACCATACTATACCAACTCAAATGAAAATAAGATCTGAAAAATCAAAACATAGACAATACATATAGCTATGACAAACCTAGACAGTGTATTGAAAAGCAAAGGCATCACTTTGCCAACAAAGGTCCATATAGTCAAAGCTATGGTCTTTCCAGTAGTCACATGCAGATGTGAGAGTTGGACCATAAAGAAGGCTGAATGCTGAAGAATTGATGCTTTTGAACTGTAGTGTTGAAGAAGACTCTTGAGAATCCCTTGGACTGCAAGGAGATCAAACCAGTTAATCCTAAAAGGAAATCAACTCTGAATATTCACTGGAAGGACTGATGCTGAAGCTGAAGCTCCAATACTTTGGGCCACCTAATGGCAAGAGCTGACTCAGTGAAAAAGGCCTCAATGCTGGGAAAGACTAAAACCAAAAGGAGAAGATGGTAGCAGAGAATGAGACAGGTGGATCACATCACTGACTCAATGGACACAAACGTGGGCAAACTCTGAGAGATGGGGAGGGACAAGGAGGCCTGGTGTGCTTCAGTCCATGGGGTTGCAAAGAGGAGAAAACAACTTAGTGAGTAAACAGCAACTACACACACACACACACACATAAATATATATATATGAAAAATAATGAACAAAACACATAACCAAGACTGGAAAAATCATTTCATGGAAATTGACATAACAAAATATGCCCTCTTTTGGGATATGGAGAGGTAATATTTAAAAGCAGACATGAAAAACAAAGATGGATATGTTTTATCTCTGTCTTCATACACACATATACACGGACAAAAATGTCAACCAATTTTGTTTCTTTTTGGTTGTCTTTGGTTTATGTATTTAGAGTACAAAATACCAAATATGTGAGAGGAAAATACAAAAAGTTAATGGGAGAAAGAGAAAAAATTTCTCTGTATCAATACTCAGAAAAATGGTTAATGTTTAAAATTAAAGGGCCAAATCACTTAACAAACAATGTAATTTTTAAAAAAAAAAAAGTCATACTTTGCTGCAGACTCTAACAGTTATGATTTAGAGCAACCTGAGACACAAAAGCACCAAGGAAGTGCTCTTATACAAAATATAACCAGAAGAAGAATATAACTCAAGAAGCCTTAAAATCTGCTAAGATTACACTTTCTCCAAATCAACACAGAAATTAACTACAATGGGTTTTCCAAGAATAGTTGCTTATGTTACAAGAGCAGCATTTAGGAATACACAACTGTCAGTCTTCTATCTGGGATTATTTATCAATTATATTAATGATATAGATGAAACAATAGATCACTTGCTGATTTAATTTGCTAGGAACATTAACTTGAAAGGAATTACTATCTTCAGATACAAGCCATATTTACTAAGTATCTACTCTATTTCATACATGACATAAGTTAAACAAGTGTATTATTTTCTCGTTATGGAAAATACCTTGAGGTATTGAGAAATATACATTTCTTTGGCAATGAAATCGAGTTCAAAAGTGTATTGACTCATCTACTGTTAACAGCTGAAAGAGTTATGGATCAGGATTTGAACCTGGATCAAACATTTTCACCATCTCAGCTGCTTTGTGGTGGCATTAATATCTTAAAAAGCCAAACAGAGATTTAAACTATTGTTAATATGTTAAGCAAAATAACCATGCAAACTCCAGCTCTATGCATGAGTTATTTCTAAGTAATTTACACAAAATGCAAAAGGGAATGAAAATGAACATTTATTGAACTCTCTGAGTACATGTTAAAATCTTTTAAGACTATTATTTCATTCATTCATACATTCATCAAATATTTACTGGGTATGTTCTAGGTCCTGATGAAATAGTGAAATATCAAAGATATCTGTTTTCATTGAACTCACGATCTTGTTTATTTTTGTTAGAAAAGAATAAATACATCAAGGGTAAACAAGTAATTTTAGGTTGAGCAACGATACAGAGACAATGACGAAACTTTGTTTGCTTTGTTCTGTTTTGTTTTTTAAATAGTCTAGAAGTGCTCTGCCTCAGAGACGGTGTCTTCATGCCCCTTAATGAAGTCAAGGAGTGAGTCATGTGAAGATTTAGAGGTGGAATGTCCCAGGCAGAGGGAACTGCAGAGGCATCAAGGTGCTGCTAAGTCGCTTCAGTCGTGTCCGACTCTGTGCGACCCCATAGATGGCAGCCCACCAGGCTCCCCCGTCCCTGGGATTCTCCAGGCAAGAACACTGGAGTGGGTTGCCATTTCCTTCTCCAGTGCAGGAAAGTAAAGAGTAAAAGTGAAGTCGCTCAGTCGTGTCCGACTCTTAGCGACCCCATGGACTCCAGCCTACCAGGCTCCTGCGTCCACGGGATTTTCCAGGCAAGAGTACTGGAGTGGGGTGCCATTGCCTTCTCCGGCATCAAGGTGGGAATTTGATATATTCTATAACACCAAGTAGATCAGTGTGATCATGGTCAGGTCACCAAGGCAGAGAGTGGAAGAAAAAGGGCTAGGAAAAGGCCAGACCACAAAAAGCAGGGGTCCCCAACCCCCAAGTCACAGACCAGTACTGACCTGCAGTCTGTTAGGAACTGGGCCTCACAGAAGAAGGTGAATGGCAGGAGAGCCAGCAAAGCTTCCTCTGTATTTACAGCTGCTCCCCATCACTAGTGTTACTGCCTGAGCTCTACCTCCTTTCAGACCAGCAGTGGGATTAGATTCTTATAGGAGCACAAACCCTACTGTGACCTGTGCATTCAAGGGATCTAGGTTTCATGCTCCTTATGAAAATCATCCTGAAACCATCCCCTCTCCCCATCCCAGTCCATGGAAAAATTGTCTTCCATGAAGCTGGTCCCTGGTGCCATAAAGGCTGGGGACCACTGATGTAAGGGATATGCAGGCAATGCCAAAAGGTTCCAATTTCACTTCAAGAATAGATGGCCTGGAGAACATCATGCTGTGATTTTCATGCTAAAAATACCATTCTGACTGCCAAGTGAAGAACAGTTCTTTAGGGGACATGAATGACTAGGAGGAAATGAGTTAGGAGACTGCTGGTGATATCTGGCAATAGGAGATGGTGGCCTGGATGAGGTTGATAACTATGGAGTTGGAGGGAAGTGATTAGATTTTATGGGTGAATCTGGATATAAAGTCAGTGAAGAATTTGGAAGAATCAAGAACAACTCCAAGGTGTGGGGTCTGAACAGCTGAGTGAATAGTGATGACATCGGTCAAGACAGGGAAGACTCAGAGAAAAGCAATTATAGGGTTTATGGTTTGGAGTTCTGATCTCCACATCTTTATTGGCAAGTAGAGATGTCAGGTAGGCAATTAAAAATATGAGTTTGGAGTTCAGAGGAGAGAGAGCGGGCTGAAATTTAAACTTGGCAATCAGTTAATTTATGGCAGTTAAAGTCATGGAGTAAGAAGTCATCTAAAGAAAAGAGTAGAATGTAAAGATTATCTCCTGGTATTTACCAATATTTAGAAGTTGAATTCTTGGCCAAAGAAACTGAGGAAGTATATCCAGTAAGGTAGGGAAAACGAATAGGGCATCCTGTTATGGAAACCAAGTGACAAAGTGTTTCAGGTAGAAGAAATGATGGGCTAAGCAAACGAGCCTCATTTAAGCCCCCGATCAAGCAGATATGAATTGGACTGTTACTCACTTTTATTTTTTCAAACAGATGAGGAAATTGCAGTTAAGAGAGGTCATTTATCTTTACGAATACCACAGTACTCATGAGTGTCAGGGCTTCCCTTGTGGCTCAGCTGGTAAAGAATCTGTGTGCAATGTGAGAGACCTTGGTTTGATCCTTGGGTTGAGAAGATCCCTGGAGAAGGGAAAAGCTACCCACCCCAGTATTCTGGTATGGAGAATTCCATGGACTGTACAGTTCATGGGGTCCCAAAGAGTCGGACAAAACTGAGCGACTTCAGGTCACTTATGAGTGTCAGGACTCATACCAGAACTTTCTGATTCGAAAGATCATGATTTCCAGATATTCAGAGTGCATTGATATTTAAATATAGAGATGAGAGCTATTGTAGAATCATAGTGAGTGAAAATTTGGGTAAGACTAATCATACTCATCTATCAGAGAAAGAAAACCACCAAACAATGAACAGTCATGTTTTGTGGAGAGAAACATGCATTTGCAAAGATGCTTGTCTTTACCACACTTTCCCTGTATTGTTAATTTTGCAGAACCATTTTCCACTGTGCATTAATAACCTTGATACAAGTTTCATTCTCAGACTAAATCAATTGTTAGATTATAAAATTTATAGTCTCATATGCCTTAATAATGCAGTGACAAACCATTTGAGCATCCTGTATGCTATAAGCAAGAATCTGTATAATTCTAGATTTGTATGCCATTACTGTAAAATGCTCCGTGCCAAGTCTTATTTTATGTGAGGTAACCAAAGCTGAAGCACCTTTTGGTATGAAATCCCTTTGCTATTGCCTAACACCATAAAAATTTTGGCAGCAAAGAGCCGCCATATGGAGAGAGGGTGCATACTGCTCTACAATGCAAGAATCATGAAATGAATCACAGCGATTCTCTGTGCATCTCGGTACATTTGTAAGTCAACCAAACAAAGTTTAGTTTGTTGCTCAGACTAAAATAAAGTGTACTGAAAATGGTTTATCAGTAATCTTCTCAGAATAAATTCCTTAGCTGGGGAGGATATAATATAAAATGCAACTTCATTTTCAAAGTTTCCAGTCCGTGACCTTCAGGCAAACAACAACGATGGTAATGAGAAAGCTGTGGACATTTCTAAACTTGTGTGCTTCCAATATGTCACCTACCAGTCAAATAATTTTTTTTATCAGAATGTAGCCTAAGGTATGCTACATCAAATATTCATATAAATAGCAAGTCTGTGGCCAAAATTAACAGACGAAAGTAAAATCTGAAAGAGGCAAACAAATACATTATATACACACACACACACACATAATTATCTTGAAATATATAAACACACACACATATATATCATTCACATGAGCCACTTAATGTACCAATTCACTATTAAGAATACATGATAGATATAAAAGTATTATAAGGATATAGACTAGATAAATAAAACTGAATTTTGGCATCTTAAAATTCATCTGGACCAGGTTCCAGTTAGCACAAGCTTCTCTTTAGACTATGTCTGATAGGAAATATAAGCAGTAGCAATGAATAGTGTAATGCACTGTCTACCCAGTTGAATATTTCTAATAATTAGACAAAGAGACAAATTCACTATTTTAAAAGGCAGCACATCTCATATTGACCAAACCTACCTTCTTATAATTTGCATTCACAAAATACACAATTTTTCTGCAGCAGAGGCCTTCGGATTCCGAAGGCAGTCTGCATTTTCTCCAGTTGCAGTGGGTACTGTGAAATTGCCTTCAATCTCTAGTTTTTTGAAAACTACTTCTCTTCTACCTTCTAGTGCTGGTCGAGAGACGGTCATCTGTGCTAAGACAGTAAGTCTCTTCCCTAGGGCTTTTGAAGATAAAACCGAAAGAGTCCAGGACAGATATCCCTGGTGGATGCAACTCTGAGCTGTAAAGATCAGAGGCTTCTCCTCATTGAAAGAGCAGTTGGAAGGAAGAGGAAGGGGAATGGAGCTCAGTAGGAGAAATTACAAGCCTTACAAATGTCAAGGTGTCTTGATGAATAGTGAATCTTTGTTACAAATCAATCTTGAGGCCCTGTGAACTCCTCCTCTAGGTTTCCAGAAGACATCCTACAGCTCTGATAACACATTTCCCCTTTTCTATAGAGTTGATTCAATCACATTTCCATTGTTTGCACCCAAGGTCCTTAACACATTCTTCTTTACTTCCACTAATGCACATGAGAAATAGAGGGGCCCAGGTCTAAAGTCCAGGCAATGTCATCAACAGTAAGACTTTCTACAAAGCCTCAGAATTTGCTGTTCCTTTCAGAACCTTCTAGTCCCAGCATCTTACTTCTTGTCTAGAAGAAACACAAGAGGGACAGAAGACAGGGAGTGGGGACATGGCTACATGCAGTCGTGAGTTATCTTTACTTTCAGATGCATTTACTGTAATTTAGAATTGAAGAGTAAGGAAAGGGGAGGGCGTAGGCATTGGGAATGAAGAATAAAGGGGACGGGGCAGAGGGAGGGAGCTAAAAAAGTAACACTTCTGTCATCATTATACCTAAGGATGGTCATGAGTAGACATGTCCAAATCCAGTTAATTAGGTAACAAGCCCAGGGAACAGGTGATGAATTCTCTGGAGTGCCCTTATAGACTTTCCCAAGCAATCATGGAACTACTCACCGCCATCTGCGGGTCCTACCATGTGCCAGCTACTGGGCTCGGCATTTTCATACGCTATTTTGTTAATTCCTTGGCTGAGACATCTTTTGGGTACGATCAGAGGAATAAAAAGACTGCTGGCTATTCCCTGGAGCCGTTCAGTATGGGAGCATGGCTTTAGGTGGTGATTGAGAGAAATGATACGTTGCTGGCTGCCAAGGGTAAGTTCAGGAAAATAGCTGCGAGTGAGAGAACGAAGACGGCTCACCCGTGGAACCCAGGGGAGTTTGTCATTGAACTCTGCTGGGCAGAGAGGAGAAAATTAAAGCTGTACATCGAATGATGATCTGTACTTAGCACAAGACAAAAGAATACATCTAAATTTATTATCATTTAAAAATATCCACAGTAAACATTAAAAGGCATTATTTTCTCAGAAAATCTGACAAAACACTGCAAGAATCATGCTAAAGTCTGAAAGATTTAGTCACCGGAAAAGAATTTCTGAGCCTATCCTAGAATTATTACCTATAAACAAGTTTCTCCTCTTAAATTAAGATTCTTGCTATAAAACCTTAGATACACATTATAAATAAACTGCAATGACACAATGTATCATACTCCAGTTCTAGAAAAAGAGTTAACAAACGAGGTATAAAGATGATTTAAACATTCAAGAAAAAAATGGGCAATCATCCCCTAAAGCTGTCTAGCTTATATCAACTACAAAACATTTTAAGTTAAATAAAAGAAGGAAGAATAAATAAAAATAAATTAATGAATTCAAGAGAATAAAACATCAAAAAATACTACACTGGGGACATTCTGACCAGTATTTGTCATTTACCGAGACATACTAGTTAAGTTGAAAAAATTCAAATCCCCCCCTCCTTTTATTTTTTTTATTAGAACCTCAATGTGTTAATTCATTTCTTTCCATATGTGTGCAGCTTTTCTTTACTTTTTAAAAAACCTCTCTTATGGTTTATAAACTTGAAGTAGACAGAAAGGAAATCATCTTACAAAAATTTCAGAGTGCTTCCATTCCCCAATTCACCATTAATAGACAGGCTGTAGTCTCAAAACACTACACTCGTCACTGTGGATACAAAGCTTTTGGGTGTACTTTTACCAAGTACAACTTTGTGTTTTAGGAACATCTGTCTTCACAGTGTAGATGAAAATCAACAGGAATATAGTATCTTAAATACTTGAGCAAAACTCAGTAAAAGATACAGTAGGCAAACATTGTGGTCGGCTCAGCAGTGATTACCAACTCATGCTCCAAATTCACTATAAAATGAAAATCAATATTTCCACAAGTTCCTGCAACATAAAAGATAACCTTCATTGATTTTTCTAGACTTAGGCCTGTCTGATAAAATCTAATATAAATTTTCAACCATGAGGATTTGGATCAGAGCAGGGGTGATAAGTCCTGCACATCTCTTAAGAGGTGGAGAATTTTTTTTTTTTAAAGTGCACGTTCATACTATTTATAATTTGCCCTGTGCAAGTGAAAGCCTTTTCCACCAGTGCTATCAGGAATCTCTTCTAATTTTTATTACTGTGAGGCTAAAGCCTGTTCCAGATAATTTGGAAATTTCAGGGGAGCTGTGATAGGGCTGATGGTGCAGCCCTGGCTGACTTGAGAAAGGAGCGAACCGGTAATAGCCTCCATGGCTGTGCTGATTAAATGTTGCCATAGATGAAAGGCCTGCCATTGCCGCAATAAATTAACCAATCACACAAATCCCAAGTCAGTGCTAATCCTTCCTTGATACTCTGATCCTCTGATCAGCTCAAGGAGGTAAAGAAACTGGCTTGTGACGCTTGGTGCTCTAACCCCTGGATTTCATGAACACAACAAGCTAATGATATCTTGCTGACCAGTTCAATGGGATGAACTTCTCTCACAACCCTTAGGGAACACTCCGGCCTTAGAAAAAAAAAAAAGAAAGAAAGAAAAGAAAAACTGACAAGCAGGAGGTCTTGTGTTTTACTAGGAAAACGGCAGGCAAACTCTCCAGCCCTTGCTAACTAAAATAATCATGAAGCCAGAACCAAAGTATGGTTGGTTTTGTATCATTTAGGTTTGCACATATGTCACAGGAGGACAACGATCAAATAGAAGTGGGAATACCAAAGAAAGCCCACTGGAGAGAGTGGCATTTCAACAGAGCAAAGGGGCCTTTTGTATTTTTTATTTTGTCTTTGGTTCCATTTTGAAGCAGCCCTCCATGGCACGTACTGGGTATTTTTGTAGGTGCACATTTCAGATTCCTGCAAATTCTGTTGGAAATGCAATGCTCCATAGCACTCTGCTGGTGTGATTAGAATCTGATTTAGGAACAGACTCATTTAATCAATTAGCAGAAGGTCTGGCCACATGCAGTGTCTTCCTGTTAATTATGTGAATGCTGCCTCTGCAACAGGGTTCGTGAAATTGAGTCTGTGCCGGATGCATTAGTGGACTTCATAATTGGGGAAAGTTTTTTTGTATATAATAATTGGTTGCTAGAAGTAAGAAGGCTCTAGGGTTTTCCTACAGGGTTTCACACATAAAGAGTTTTTGAAAGGACTTCATTATCTTTCTTGGTCAGTCCCAAGAAATTAAAACCAATTCTTTTATAAGGCAGATATAGAAAAAAAGGAGGCAGATGTAGAAAATCAGGGTCCTGGAAATAAAACTAGAGTTTATTAAATATGAGAAGCTGGAAGGTGAGGTAAGATATTTTTGTGAACATATATGGAATCATTTTATTTTTGAAGGGAGAAGAAGGGAAGAATTGATCTTTTTCCCAAAAGTTAATTTAAAAAATCTTCTACTCATTCAGTAAAATGTAATCACATTTAAGCGACTTGATGGTGCAAAGCTCAAAGACTACGATTATAACCTGGCAAGTGTGTATTCTACATTGAAAGTTTGCTCACTGTGACAGATAAAAAGCCCTTTATAGAAATAACAGCAATCATTTCAGATCAATTCTCTCTTATAAAACTTTCCTGGATGTTAACTATCTTGTCATTCACCTTCTTTTTTATTTACATGATGCTCATGTGTGTGTAGTACAGCTTTCTCAAGTGACCTTCCCAAAGGCAGTCCTTCCCACTGCTGGACTCGGAGCGAGCGAGTCTGGTTGTAAGGAGCAGATCTTGTGGGAATTAATTAGTCAGAACACGAGAAGAACACAGCTTACTCCCTGCAAGGCATTCTGGGCCAACACTGCAGAATAACACAGCCATTTCTGACCAAAAAGAGGGGAGGAGAAAAGACCTTTTTTTTCCTTTCCCCCAAGAACAACAGATGTTACAACAGTCCAGAGAGGTACTAAAGTAAGTTTTATGCAGCAGAACAAGAGGGCTGGAAAGAACTTAAATAATGATCCTCTGTAGAATTTAATCCTTTTTGAATTCTCATCTGATGTCTCACACCTGCAATAACTATTCATGTTTAATATTTATCCTCATTAATAGTTTTATATAATGCAGTGATAGTGCACCAGTGCTAGGAGAAATTCGATTCACTACCATTCCCAAATGAAAGGCACTATTCACGGGAAAAATTAAATAGGAGACCATTTAAAAGATGCTGTAGTACACTGAGATTTTCTTCCTAGCTTAGGATAAGGATAACTCAAATATATTATTATGCTATCCTTATATTATTAAATTAAGATAGGTTGATATCCATCCATATCCTTATTATTAGAATATTTATCTACATTGAATAGGATGAAAAACAAGAAAAGTTGGAAATGGCTTAAATGTAAAAAAAAAAAAATCTCTCTTTTTCTTCTATTACAGTTAGTACTTCATACATGGCTGTGCTGTCATCTAGAGCTAATGAGTGTATACCGAGTATGTTTATGAGAAAATCACACAGGTGAGAAGTTTAACTCTATTCTCTTTTTCTCATTAACACACACACACACACACACAATCTTCTAAATGATAAATATTTTAAACATATCTCCATATCCAGTTTGAAATAAGTAGAAATATTTCAGTGTCTGACACTATTTTTACCCAAATTACATGAAATTTCAAAATGATTCGAAATAAACATAGAAAGAATAAGTTTTTTAAAACTTATGTGTCAATTCCTGCCAAACCAAAGGTTTCTTCCTGATTTTCAGAGATGCTAAACAGAGCCAAGGACCCTAACATTCAACTTAAACCAAAAACAGAGCCAAGGACCCTAACATTCAACTTAAACCAAAAACTCAGAATCTATTAAAAATGCCCCTTTTATCACAAATATTGAGACACAGTTTTCATATATACTGAAAGGTGTATATATATATATATATATATATATATACACCTATCATATATACTGAAAGGTAAGGATGCAGTTGTACAAAAGAGCTGTCTTGGGAAATGGAAGTCCAAGTATATAAGCCTTGAAAACAGAAATATTTCAGTGTATAATCTGCATTCTACTTTTTAAAGAACAATATTATTAACTAAACTTTTGGAGTAAAGAAATAAGAAGCAAGCAGTGGGGGAAGTATGTCTGTCCATTTCCTGACACCATGTGCTGAAAATCACCATAGATGCTACCTTGCTTAGTTGAAGTTTTAGAGATAAAGCAACTGGGGAGAGAGGGCCAGTGACCCTGGGGAATTTCATAATCACATGCACAAGAAAAGAAGATCAAGGTCTAATAAACAGAGATCTCCTCTGTCCTGAGTTACTTTATATGATGATTAAAGAGCAAATTCTTATAGGAAAAAAAATGATTTAACTACCATGAGCTCTTTTCTTACCTCTGCTATACAAGAGAAGCTTTGGTTGCAAAATTAACTAAGAAACTTCTAGAAGTTTTAGGATTGATACTAAATTTGAAAAGGCTTTACAGGAAAAGTAGAATATCATTTTCTCAATAGGCTTATCAGCATGGTTATGCTATGCTATGCTAAGTCACTTCAGTCGTGTCCCACTCTGTGCGACCCCATAGATGGCAGCCCACCAGGCTCCCCCGTCCCTGGGATTCTCCAGGCAAGAACACTGGAGTGGGTTGCCATTTTCTTCTCCAATACATGAAAGTGAAAAGTGAAAGTGAAGTCGCTCAGTCCTGTCTGACTCTTAGCGACTCCATGGATTGCAGCCTACCAGGCTCCTCCGTCCATGGGATTTTCCAGGCAAGAGTACTGGAGTGGGATGCCATTGCCTTCTCGTCAGCTTGGTTAGGGAGCATGTAAATTCCTCTGCATTGGGGACAGTGCTAATAAGGAAATGTAACCTTCATTATTGGCTTCCCAGGTGGTGCTAGTGGGAAGAACCCGCCTGCCAATGCAGGAGACATAAGAGACCCGGGTTCCATCCCTGGGTCAGGAAGATCCTCTGCAGGAGGGCACGGCAACCCACTGAAGTATTTTTGCCTAGAGAGCCCCTTGGACAGGGGAGTCTGGAGGGCTACAATCTATAGGGTTGCAAAGAGACACGGCTGAAGCGACTTAGCACAGCACAGCACAACCTTTAATATAAATGGTCTTTTCTTTTTTCTCCTTTTCTCTTTCCCTCTATCTTAGAAAAATGCAGAGACTGAAAGAAAAGGGGAATGAAAGAAAAACCTTTACTCTCTGTCTGATTTTTTAACATATTTCGTTTTCTCTCTTAATGATTTCTCTTCATTCATTTTTATTCCTTTTAACTTAACTAGACTAAGCATGTAACCAACAGGGATCCAAACATGCTTTCACTCATACAATTTACAACTTATACTCCTGTTCTGATATGCTATGCTATGCTAAGTCACTTCAGTCGTGTCCTACTCTGTGCGACCCCATAGACGGCAGCCCACCAGGCTCCCCCGTCCCTGGGATTCTCCAGGCAAGAACACTGGAGTGGGTTGCCATTTCCTTCTCCAATGCATGAAAGTGAAAAGTGAAAGTGAAGTCGCTCAGTTGTGTTCGACTCTTATCGACCCCATGGACTGCAGCCTAACAGGCTCCTCCGTCTATGGGATTTTCCAGGCAAGAGTACTGGAGTGGGGTGCCATTGCCTTCTCCATGTTCTGATATGGATACCACTATCTGCCATAAGTGTTTAAAGAATACACAGAACTGGTGTCTACTAAATACTAAAAATGCTTCATCCATTTTGGCCAATTTTATTACACAACTTTTCATTTATTTTTGTGTTTTCTTTCAGACAAAAGTAAGATATCAGTTAATTTTGCTTTCCTTGCTTCCCTCTCAGTTCAGATTCTTTAAAAATACATATATATTCTGGATAATTTTGGAAACCAGTTATAAGATATTAGTGAATGCTATACAATTCTCCTTTGGGATTTAATCATGAGTAACATATAGATTAAAAAGACATAGGAAAAAGTTGGGGGCTTCCCGGTAGCTCAGCCGTAAAGAATCTGTCTGTGACGCAGAAGACACAGGAGACCTGGATTCAATCCCTGGGTTGGAAAATCCCCTGGAGGAGGGCATGGCAACCAACTCCAGTATTCTTGTCTGAAGAATCCCATGGACAGAGAAGCCATAGGGTCGCAAAGAGTCAGACACGACTGAAGTGACTGAGCATGCATACAAAAAAGTCATGTGCTCACTCAATGGTTATAAGAGAGATGCTCTTAGCCAGGAGGTTGATTTTTAAAATGTTGGCAAAAATTGTTCACCATATTTAATATTCTCTAGCCCATCACCACTGAATAGAAAACAGCATCCAGTTTTGGGGCTGGCATGGAAAGTTTCCTGTTACCTTGATACCAATCTCTTTTTACCCTCATTATTAGCCTTACTTCATCCCAATTGCTTACATTTCACTGCAAACACTTGCCTTTATGCCTTCATATATGCTTTTGCTTCTCCCTGGAATTTACATTTCAAATTTATTTGCTGAGTAAATTCATCCTTCAAAACTTTTCTGAAAATAGCTTTTGAGAAGCTTTCCTTGGGCACTTGAGACAGTTAAATGTTTCATCCTCAGACTTACCCTTAGGGAATGATTTCTGTTTTATGGCTGGCTAGCATCTGGTCCAGCTCCTTTGATAATCGCTTCCTATGTGTTTCTGGGTGATTCCTCTGTTGGATACACACACTGGAGTATTCATCTAGGGGCCCTTCCTTCCCTAGCCAAGTGGCAGAGACGTGACCCAATCTAGGCTGATAAAGCACTCCCTTCCTGAACCTAAACCCCGAACAAAGAAAGACAAAGGCCAAAATTTGCTGGAGCTCATTCTTGCCTATGGAAGTGCCTTGATAAGATTGCACAGTGGTTCCCACTATGGGACACCTCCCAGCCTTAAGTAGCCTTGATTCTTGTCCTTTTCTAAACCTATTTCTTTGACCTCGTTCTTTTTCTGTGAACCACCCCCCATATCTTCTCCATAAATGTTGTTTATGCCCCAGTTAGCCAGAGGCTGTTTCTATGGCTTATTGCTCTTTTTTTTTTTTTTTTAAAGAAATAATTTCTTGCATGTGCTTTCACTGGCAATCAACTCATTATACTACAGTTAAATGTTTACATATCTGTTGCTCTCATTAGACTGAACTTCTTGAGGGGAGAGACTAAACCTAATTCATTCGTCTTTCCTTAGTCCCTTTTACAGTGTCTAACTCATGATAGGGATTCAAAAAGTGTTTGTTGAATCAAAGAAAGACTTCATGACTGAATCATGATTAATGTGAATGCTGAGGAGGGCCATTATTAGAATGAAACTATACATATGCATTACAATAATTCAATTGGTTAAGACCTTTTAAGTCAGATTTGAGTTCAAATACATGGTTTGCACTGATACAACTGAATGCTTTTAAAGGAGTAACTGAATGAAGCTGAACTTAGCTTCTTTATTTGTAAAATGGAAGGACTAGATCAGCATCACAGTGTTAAGAACATCTCAAACAACAAAATATTAATCTCAGCCCTTGACACTAAAAATACTATTAATATTTAGGTTGTGAATAAAATGACTATAGGTTAGAACTGCAAGCGTTTGAAATTTAGAACCGAGTGATAAATCTTCAATATAGTCTTAAAATTTTTTTAAGTCATTAAAAAATGTTACAATATTAAAGAAAACTTTGTTCTTTGTTTAAAAAAGTGTATTGCCAAACACTTCTTGAATGAAGAATCTTTTAGAAATTAATTGTTTGAGCTACTAGCACAATTTCCTTCCTAAATGCAAGAGACATAAACTGAATGAAGGGTTACTGTCCTGAAATTAGGCAAGATAAGTGGAAGTCAAAGAGCCCCATAACAGAAGAGATGGGCTGATTTAAAAGGAATAACTCAGGCATTTTGGTTTAAAGATGTCTTTAAAGATCTTACTGCATTCTTTGTCAACGAAGGAGATAATCAAAATTTAAAGTTTTTACTACAATAACCCTGGGTTCCCCTGGAGAATACTCTGTGAAATATGAGAGCGGTTTTAATACCTAGAAGCCCAGCTGCATAACAGCGAGGTCAGCTGAGGAGCAGTGCTGAGACTCGAGGCCACAATGACTCCATACGGAGGCTGAGAGCAGCGAAGGTAATAAACTTTCCCACAATGATTTCTTTGCTCCTTGCAGTGCTAATGTAGACTGACAGTCGCACATCTTTCTTTCAAGGGAATTTTTTACTTGAGGAACCACGATTTTTTGCCAACAATGATTACGATCTACAAATACAAGGAAAGCACTGGCCCAGCCTGACAAAGTCACCTGCAAATGCACGCGTGTGTGTTGGTGTGTGTGTGTGTGTACCTGTTTAATCTTTCAATGTAACTGATACAAAGTCTGCACCCCTTGACTTGTGCAAAAGATATTTTCCTTTTTTTTTTCTTGGAATGAATACTCACTGAAGAGAAGCTGGCATTAGCTTCATGGTAATAAGATGACTCTAAATGAGGTATCTGAGGACAGCAACATTAGAAATTGGGGATGGCTGCGGACAGCAGATTTGGGATACTGGTATCATGTATGTAACAAATCTTTATTAATAAGTACATTAAATCCCATATTTTTCATTTATAACTGCTGCATAATTTCCTGTTAACACTCCATGTAAATTCCAGATAAGGTAATAATTTTTTTTTTCAGAATTCTATTTCTGTTTCATTATATGTTCTATACTCTGCCCCACAGGTCAGTCGCATGATTGAAGTATTATGCCTCATTAAAATTCCACTAGTTAAAACATGGAGACAGAATTTTGGTAATTCTTTTCTCCATTACTAGAATTAACCATTCCAATACATTCCCAGGCTCCCTGAACCTCATAATTTGTGTGTACATATACTCTCACATCGACACTATTAGCAAGTTCTTAAATGTACACAGATAGAAGATGCCCATGTGGCACAGATATATGCTGGTCAAGGGGTCTCAGTGTCCTAAACAGAAAGCTCTTATCTTTCTTCAGCTCCAGTGGCTGAAAATCCTTGCCCCACCACCTCCCAGTTCAGTATTTCTAGCTAGCAGCTGCTATCAGAAACCTAAATAACAAAAATATGCAAACTTGCACACTAATTCCCTTTGGAGATAGATCTTGGCTGCAGCCCTGTCATAAATCAGAGAATTTCGATATGAAATGAGGCAAGCAGCTCTAATCATTTCTGCATTTCAAATTGGATCACTGGCTCAATCACTGGGCTTTTTTAAACTGCTTGCCTAAGAGCAAATGTGAGGCGGGAGATAATTCTGAAGACATCTCTTCTTTTGTGGCCGTAGAACTCTTTTAACTGTTTCAAGACTGAAGGCCACATTTCAGTGATAATAGCACAAATCTGCTGGGAGAGATATGGATCCTTCAAGACATCTTCCTCCTCTTTCAACTCACAGAATTCCATCAATATCTGCATATATTATATATATTAATATATGTGTGTGCATATGGGTTTTGTGTGTCTAAAAAAGGAAGTGAGGGGGGAAAAAAAAAGAGAAACATCTGACATGTATCCACAGTCTATTTCTCCTCAGAATTTCCTGTTTTTGACACAAGGCAAGTTTCAATTGCACTATGAGATAGTTAACATTTTTAAACTGGGAAAATGTATTTCAAATCAAATGAAATTATATCCAAATGTGAAAGACTTTGGGGTTTCAAGGATGGTCTGCTGATTTGGCCACTCTTCAATAGCCAAATGAGAAATAAGAGAGTCTTTTCACCTTCCCAGATGATTTCTGAATTCTTATTATGATTGCATTTTTATATTTTCACATCTCAGACAACCCTTTAAAAACAATGTATCAAGAGGAAAAAAGGAAAAGAAAAAAAGCCTCCGAGGCAATTACTGAGAGTAAAGAATCCTCTTGACCTTTTGATATTTTTGCTTTGAGTCTCCCTTATTTCTTATCCAAATGATACTAAAGGCTTGTTGCAGGTTTCCTGTGCTCATGACAGCGCTTTGAAATGGAATTTAACTCTGTTTTTCAGAGAGTTTTTGTAATGCCTTGTAAGCCTAATAGTGATCTCACGAAATTTTAAAGCTAAGCTGCTTGTGTTTTGAGAACAGACTAAAAATGTTTATCAATTTATTCTTTTACACAGTTAAACAAAACAATTCTGCTTTATCCAGTGTTTATTTTTCTATTTTCACCTTTTAATGGCTGACAGTGTATTATACTTCTGGGGACTCAGGATACAAATTTACCATTTCCTTCCTTATTAATTTTATTAATTGAGAGAGTGTTGATGTCATGCTGATAAAGGTATTGGAGGACTTTAAAAATATTACATTCTTACTATGGCAACCTAATAAATGATAATATTCCTGGGTATTTTTGGTATAGCTTTATACATTGCATTTCTAACTCAGCAACATGAATATGACTCATTTTCCTGTATATTTTCAGATTCATTAAGATAATCCAATTACTGAGGTTTATCAAATACTATAAAAATATAAAATGCCTTTAAATACAATTTTTATAATGTGAAAATTTAGCATGTATTTGATTTTTCTTGCACACAAATTTAAAACTGTATTAAAGACTCAGCATTAACATTTTCATTGTGTTAATTAAAAGCTATATTTACAGAACTATCTTTTTAAGCTCTGCAGTTGTAATAATGAAGAAGTGTCGTATTTCTAAGAACTATATTAAACTCTTTGTTTAATAAATATATTATGTGACTTAAAAAACTAACAGGAAAAAAATGCTTAAGTAATCTAACTTCTAAAGCAAAATCTTTGATTAACATTAGGCGTCACTTGGTGTTTGTTGTCACTTTTTCCAATTATTCAAGGAGAATGCCACAAGGTTCTAAGAAGTTTCCAAATTTTAATCTCATGAATACATAAAGTTTATGGTTTACAACCTAGTTTGTGGCCTCCACAGAGAAGAAAAACATCAGAATCAGCCCACTGATTCATAACCTATATTTACTTTTTTCTTTATCTGAGAACATTCAGCTAAGGCTCCAAGCTTTAGTGGGGAGTTAAGTCTGAAAAGTGAGCTATTTTAGGAGAACAGGGGTAGATGTTACCCCACTAACTTATCTACCCACAACTGATAAATACTTATAATAACCTTGCATTATCCCTCTAATCCCTCCTATTTTTATTTTCCTGGATAGATCCCAAGCTACTAAAACTATGACACAACCACAGTCTTTCAAGTCTGATATGCCTATTCCTAAAGTGCACCTCGTGTCTTGTGCAGTGATTGAGTAGGTGTTGGTAAATGCTAGCTACATTTCCACTGACTCTTCCTGTGTGCGCACATGTGTGTGTGCGCATATACACATACTTTTTTCTTATATTATTAAATGAATTTCTTCAAGATAATGTTCCAACATATCATAAAAGCTGTCCATGTTCATTATAGAGGACTTGATGTTTTGGATACAAACATCTCTTCTTCAAATTAAATCTCTAACTCAAAAATACCTTTGGTATTATCTATGGCCCCCAAAACCATTTAAAGTAAACCAATATAGCATCTTAAGAATGGAATACACAAAAATTTTAGTATACGTGTGACTTGAAATACAGGCATTGAAAAGTAAGTAATAAAAGTATAATATAAATACAGGTTGTCTGCTCTATGACATTTACACACTTTATGATTATTATCTTGCATGGACTTTCTATCTGCAAAAGAAGGACACTAACCTGATATACTTGGAACTCATTTGAGGGGGTTTCTTGGCCTAGACACATCATTATGATATCAATGGAAGCTGAATTAAATGTAACTCACCCGAGACAAAAAATAACCCCTCACTAACAGTGCTAGGAGTTGACTCATTGGAAAAAACTCTGATACTGGGAGGGATTGGGTGCAGGAGGAGAAGGGGACGACAGAGGATGAGATGGCTGGATGGCATCACTGACTCGATGGATGTGAGTCTGAGTGAACTCTGGGGGTTGGTGATGGACAGGGAGGCCTGGCGTGCTGCGATTCATGGGGTCACAAAGAGTCGGACACGACTGAGCAACTGAACTGAACTGAACAGAACCGTGCTAGGAGTGGAGCATACAACAAAAATACTTGTTGGGGCATCAGGCTAGCTCAAGGAAAACTAAGGGAAAATAGTTAAAAGTGGGTAGAAGAGAGCCACTTAGAAGCTAATTAGAAAAATAAGGAAGAAGATAGCTAGCTGTGAACAAAATGAGTCAAAGTTGAGTTCTAGAAAGTGCCAAGAATAGGAAGAATACGAATGGGAGAGTGGAAAAAGAATAAAAGTAAATAATACCACTGTGAAAGAACAACACAAAACTAAGCAAGTAGGAAAGATGACAAGGTCACATGTAGGTGATTTAGACAACAAAAGGTACTATGTATATTAACCTAAATATATCACTAACATTCCCAACAATCTGCCTAAGTTCAAATTTCTATATTAAACAAATCCCTAGCTTTTTTAAACCTTAGCTTTTATGAGCTTTGTTGGAAAAGTAGATGAAATTGTTTGCAAAAGTTACCTTTTCTAATTATACATAAAATACTGCCATATGGCTGGTAGGTATTGCCAAGGTAGTCTCTTTGTTGAGGCTTAAGAAAATTATTGCTATATGTGTTTTTAAGTCTGGATAATATGACAAAATTTGGGACTGTCACTTTTAACACACTGTTTCTGACGGCGCATCAAACCATAAATACTGACGGTAAATTATCAGGGATAACTGAATAACGGGAGTAGAGATCAGGTCACGGAGTTTGGATTCTAAGACCTACAAGGGTTGTTCTTACCACTTCATTGAGCTTTCCCCTTTCAGGTGACTCTCCAGGCTAACTGCTTTGTAACAGTTAACAGTTTGTTTCGAGCTACTAAAGGTTTTAAGATATAATGAGATTAGGAATTCTTAAATCGCATACAACTGTGCACCAAGGACCAGGCATTTCTCCTGACTTGTGACCACGCTCTCAACAGGTCAATGAGGAGAGAGCCCCCAAGCCCACCCATCATCAGCTGTCACCTAAACTTGCCCCCGGACTGGCCTGACATACATCCTTACTGTAAGAATTTAGTAAAGAACTATCTTAAATGGCATCCTGCCTGTGTGGAGGCAGTGTGGTTAATCTTTGACAAAAGAGCATTCACATGTCAACAAAACAGATGCCTAATGGAGGGCCCTACTGCAAAAGAATAAAGTAGGCCATTCAAGTTGCCAATAAAAAAGAAATTTAGAAAAGATTGAAAGTTTGATTCCAGCGTCATCACTTGCACGGAGATTGAAGTCCAACCTAACATCCAGAGCTTCTCCAGGAGCCCTAAACTGAAGTTACACCAGGCTTCAAAGGGGCAACCGGAACAGTCCTGTGGGATGACTCCCTTTCTGTCTGGGAGAAGGAAGAAAGGAAATCAAAGCACTCTTTTATTTCAACATGAATTTTTCCTATAAAATGTGCTTTCAAAATTATTGTGGGAAAGATCACTGAAAAAAGAAAAATGCTTTGTATCTTCCACTCATTCTATCCCCCTACATTTACCACAGGAATCCTTTCCTTTCCACACAAAGAGAATCTTGGGTAATCACAGATTTTGCTACACCAAAATCTGAGTTAGATATCTTAAGAGAATTTGTGTCTCTGTCCGCTGCGTGTAAGGAGATTAATCCTTAGCTCAAATATTACCTAGTGCCTTTTAATGCAATTCTTCTCTTGCTTATATAGGTGAGAAAGTAAGTGTATTTTTCAAAGTCAACCAGTATTTCGGTTTCCTGCAAATGCATACATTATCACCACATATAAGAGTCTAGTAGTCAGTAAAACAAACAAGTAAAAAAGATCAACAGTAAGAGGTAAAAAAAAAAAAAAAAAAAACAGTGTATAAATTTTCCTTAGTGTTTTCATACACCACACTAGCAACTTTTTAAAATATTAATTCCACTGATTCTCAACTGGGGGCAATCTTGACCCCTCCCGCTCCTCCCCCACCCAGAGGACATTTGGCAATGTCTAGAGACATTTCTGATTATCACAATTGGGGGCATGCTACTGGTATCTAGTAGATAGAGGCCAGGGTGCTGCTCAACATCTTACAATGCACAAGACAGGCCCCCACTCCAAGGGCCATCTGGCCCAAGAGGCCAGTGGTGCCGAGGTTGGAAAACTCAGTTTCTGGTTGTGGCAAAATTCATGGCTATCCAAGAATACTCCCTTTGTATGGAAAGGAAAGGATTCCTTTAAAAATCCATATTACTAGTCTATACTTTCTGGCTTATAATTTTAACACTGTGGAATAGCTGCATTGTCATTTCTGCTATATAGAAATGCTCCATATGGAAACCTAAAGGCAGACTTGTCAGCAATTTCTCTCTGGATAGTGTTGTACCTGGAGCATTTTCACAAGGAAGGTGGGGTCAGCACACTCACTGTATGTCAATTTCCCCTTAGTCTTGCCATAGAAAAAAGCCTTGGGCGTGCATTCTCAAGTAAAAGGCATGTTGACTATTCTTATGTCGAATTTAACACATTAAAGGTCCATAGCTCTAAGTTTAAAGGGCAGCTCTTTGCTTATAGCTCAAGCAATCCTTTATTTAGTGCTGTGTGGTGTCATCTTCACTTTTGTCCCATATATGTGCCATTCATCTCTAGGACTTGTTAAATTTTCACCTCTGTACACAATCCTCAAAATAATTTTATCTGTTCTAGTTAAGCCACTAATTAGACTGTAAACTCCCTAAGGGCAGGGATATTTTGCTTATTTCCTAAGTCTGCCCAAATGGAAAATAAAAATTTGTATCCTGAAAGCCAAATGCTTTATTTATTAAAGTCAAAAAATTTCAAATAATTCTTTATATTGGATCAGTCACAATAAAGATAACCAGCAACTTCCAGAGAGGCCTCTAATAATTTTACACAACAACTCGTTGCATAAATTTCTCTAAAAAATGGGAAATGACAGAAGATAGAAGGTGGGGGAGAATTATTTCAGTTCTAATCTCTTTTGACAATATTTAGAAGTACCATAGGTTAATCAAAACAAAATTTAACATTGCATAGAAATAATCTACAGTACACTTTGAAGTGAACTGGGCTGATGATTTAGAATCTCACTTAAATATTTTTAAACTGACTTAAAAATCATTTAATCCTATTGGACAACCCAGCAGTTTTTGAGGTTTACCATGTTCTCTTTTTGCCCCAAGGCATATCCACATTAATTAATGCTCTAAATCTTCTGTCACCTCCAACACACACACACAGACACACAAACATACCAGAAACCCTCCAACTCACAAATACTCTTAATCTAAATTGTTCTTACTCATTCTACAGGCCTACCTCCCTAAGATATAATTTCTATTTTTATCCCTAAATATATGTTAGGTATTTTTCTAGCATACTATATTTCCTCCTTTAGCACTCATAATATTATTGCTAATTAACTATTATATAGCAGTTCTCCATTTATTTGTAATTCCCACTAAAATGTGGGATAACAAGATTGATGTTTATTTCAAATATATTGAAATACATTCAGTGTCTACAACCGCAACTGGCATCTCTTCAATAATAAATGCTTGTTAAATTAATGAATAGATGAATGAAATAAAATATATAAATAGTTACTTTGTATGCAACAACTCCTACTCAGAGCACATATATGATTTAACTCAGACCAGACAGTTATGCTTAGTGGTAAAGAACCCACCTGCCAATGCAGGAGACATAAGAGATGCGGGTTTGATCCCTGGGTTGGGAAGACCCCCTGGAGGAGGGAATGGTGACCCACTCCAGTATTCTTGCCTGGGAAATCCCATGGACAGAGGATGCTGGTAGGCGACAGTCCACAGGGTTGCAAAGAGCCAGACATACCTAAAGCAACTTAGCACACACTCATGCAGGCAGTTATGTACTTAAAACAAATAATACTTCAAGGTTAAAGGGATTTGGGGATCTAGATCCTTAGAGAGGAAACTAGAGAGCACTGGGTGCTGATATCAGTGGAAATGGAAAAAAAAAAAAAAGGTAAAACAGAGACTATAAAGGTTTTATACTATTTTTCACATAGCTGTTTGGTGCTTCCTTCTTTAAGAAACACCCTATTTTCACCACATGTCTAGCATGGAAATCCCTCAGCTCCCAAAAAAAGAACATTAAGGTATTTAATTATTTTTCTCTGTGTAGGTGAGATAACATGTAACGACTATTAAACACCTGATAATTTGTAAGGATTATGGTGTGAAACACTGTCTTGCCTAGTTCCTAATGCTTCCCTGACCCAGTTACAAGTGGTGTTATTTATTTCGTCATACTTCCCCTTCCTCAAAAGGGTCATTGCTTTAAGTTAAAATCAGTAAGGAAAAAGAGCACAGCCCCAACACCCCAGTTTGGATAGCCATATGCTTGCTTCTTATCAGAATCAATGTTCCACCTTTAAAGACAGGAACATAGAGTTTCAAATAACAGTTCTGATATCCAATGTGGTTTTGCATTTAACTGATCACCCCAACTCTAGTGGTGAGACACAGGCCACTGTCAGTTACCTAGTACTTTTCAGGACATTGTCCAGACTAGTCTCCCTGGGCTTTATCAGAGGGTTTTATCAGGCCTCCACATGATAAGAGTTGCTACTATTTGCCAAGTTGGAATTTTTGTAAAATTCCTTAATTTTCTGTTGTTAATCCATCAAATACAAACACATGAAAACTTATCTTACTCTACAAGAAGAAATGATTGTTGGACTGAAAAGTACTAGGAGATAGAGGACTGGGGGCAGCGGGGCTGTCTTTAGTTCACTTAACTCTATCAAAACCAGGCTACTTGGTGCTTTTAACACCCGAGGAAAAAGGAATCTATGCACAGCACTAAACTCCCTGCTGGCCGTTTTCTTGGTGTATTCGGAGCCAGAATTTAGACAGAAGTAACTTACTTTCCCTAAAATATTTTGTTGTTGTTGTTAGAATATATATGATAATATATGTTCTGTTGAGGATGTACAGGCATAATTTTTAGAAAATTTATAAAAAATAAAGTGAAAACATTTTAAAGAGAAATAATAACTCTGTAGTTCCAAAATTAACCTTAAAAACATTTCGAGTAATCTCTAGAATTAGTTCAGAGTGCCGTCCTACTAAACAGTATTATAATTTAGAATTTCTCAATATTTAAAAATATTGATTTTTCATCAGCAAAGTCATTTTCTAAGTTGCCAAAAAGGCTAAAATATAATTTAGGCCTTAAAAAAAAAAAAAAAAAACTGTAACACTACACTAAACTGCAACAACAAAAAGGGAGGTAGGATATAAACGCTTTACTTTATGAGGAATTTTATAAATAAAACAGAAAATTGTTTAGCCAGTCAACTTCTTATAAACATTTTAGGTATTGCAAAGGATCTTTTCTTATAAGGTTTTATGACCATAGTAGTTGGCAAGAGGGCTATTCCATGATGCTCTGTTAACATAGATGGAGAATGAGCAATGAGTTGGACAGGCTGTGCAGGTTCAGAGTTCTGAGCCCTGAACTCGACTTCAGTGGAAAACTCCTCTCATTTACTTCAGCGCCTTTTCTCCAAACCAGCACTTCCGCCCATGTGTTTATTCTCCAGCCCTCTGGGAAGTCACCTTTCATCAAAAGAAGTGTGCTAATCTTCAGCAGTTTCACTGCCATTGGCACCTCTAGCCCCCTCTCTGCTGCTTCCATCTGGGTATACACGAAAAAAAGCTTTCAGGATTCTCAACAATACAAAAAAGAAAAAAAAAATTCTCTTTACTGTCCTGGCAGATGAAAGACCTTAGTCTCAAAACTCAGTTGCATAGAGCTCAGTAATAATAAAATGTGTGAATCCAAGAAAGATATCCTCTAATTTTTATTTTTTCAGAAACATACTGTAAATGTGTTACCTACTTTTCTCTGTAAGCATTCAAAGGCTAAAATATTCTTTTATAACAACTTTATTGTCAAAATTTTCCAACATCTATTGTGCAAAACCATCCCGAATACTATGAAAATGTAATACTCAGTGTTGTTCTTCATACATGAGTGTGTAACCAAATAATACATATAAGAAAATATATAACCAAATAATAAGAAAATCTTATGAAGTTGGAAGAGTTTAGGGAAGTGATAAATATGGATGATGTCCCACTCCATATTCTATTAATTTAAAAACATAGGAATAAGTTCCAAACATGCAATGCAGCCCACTAAGGATTCAAGAGCTTGACTTTATTAAGACTACAGATGTTATATGACTGATTTCTCATTTTACCTTTTCTATCTGAAGTTCCATTTAGCAGAAATTTGAAGGAAACTACCCATATTTCTGGATATTTATCCCTAAAAGAATTCCTTGATTACAAATCTATCAGATGTTGCCAGGGAATTCCCTGGTGGTCCAGTGGTTGGAACTCTATGCTTCCACTGGCTGAGGATGGAAGCTCAAGCCCTGGTCAGGGAAACTAAGATCCTGCAGGCTGTGTGATGTGGTCAAACACATTTTAAAAAGCCCCCTGAATCTATCAGATGTCACTAACCAGAGAAAGGAAGAACATGGGCAGCTGCAGCATATGTTCCTCTCAGGGAGATAAATAACCACACTCAAAACTGAAATCCATTCCTGCCAAACATTTCTGTTTGGAATATTCATGGTATGGACCTTCCATCAGGGTTTCTCAACATTAGCAATGTCAAACTCTGGGGCCAGCGCTTTCTTCCCTGTGGAAAACTAGTATAACTCCAGCCTCCCACACACTCGAGGGCAGCAGCCTTGCTTTTCTTTTCCTCCACACCCCTCTTTCCTGCATCCTTGGCCTCCAAGTTTCCACAACCCAATCTGTCTCCAGGCATTGTCAAATGTTCCTGAGGGGCAAAACGGTCCTGGGGCAAGAACCAGTGAGTTATTTGGGTTTCATTAATGAAGAGTTATGAACTCAGTCTTTCATTCTTTCCAATTCATTTTTCTGACCTATATCAGTTTAAAGCTATCATGTATTCTTATCAGGATAGGATATCCAGGTAGGCTGGTCAATAAAATTACAGTTTCCCCAAGACCTCATTCTGTACTTTTGAGCATAAAATCCTAGAAAGAAACCTTGACAAGATGAAGTTGTACAATTTCATCCAACAAATGATCTCACTTCAACACTCACACTAACTTTACTATTAAGCAAAAACAGGCACATTTTCAAATATTGATTCCAACTAATGTCTGATCCTAACAGGCATGATCTTATCAAGGCCCCACTATAATAGAAGGAGTGTCACAGTTTAACAGAATAGGCTGGGATAAGATCGCAATCTTCTTCACAATGATGTGATGGTATCACACAAAGGGGATAGTATTCTAAGTAATTATCATTAATAGATCCTGGCAAGGAAAGAGCAGCCCTTACTGGGGTCTAAACAAATTTGGGTGAGATAAACCAAGGTTGCTGAGAATTTAAGGCACCAGGTGTTCTTGGAGTCATTTTTCAAAGTTTAAAATAACTCGATTTTAAGTGAACAGGGAAGTGTAGAATGATTTTAGTAAAATGAACATGCAGGGGGAAAAATGTCCCTTTATTATTGATACAGGTGCATTCATTTGTCTTTCTGCCCATTATATCCATTCTGGTTATTCCTATGCTTTGATCTAATTAGGGTATTTGTAAACAGGTTAGTTCTAGCTACTGAATGAGGTTAAATGCATTAGCTATTTGCAGTCTACCAGACATCAATCTGATAAATTAAGCTCCATCACAAGAAACTGAAAAGGTTTGTTCATATTCTTTAAGTCTTTGGTCCAACTCTGGTATATTCACATGATACTAGGTAAGGCACCTTAATACAAAAATAGCTCAAAAGAGCTTTTTCAAGCTTTAAATTTAAGATTCTTGTACTACATTGATTCATTCATCCATTGGCCCCTATGCCCTAGTACACAAAAGCTCACAATTATCACTTCAATATTTAACTTTTCATTGAAGCAGGGAAGTTCATGCAATCTATAAAAAGTCAGGGTGACTTTTTAACTACTCATTAATGACAGTTTAATAGACATAATGGGAGATTTTATCTTAGATCTATTATATAAATCCATTGCTGCTTCCTGAAACTGTTATGCTTCTTACATTGAGCTAAATAAATATTTGCATGGAAAAAAGATATTAGTGATCATTAGTCTAAACAATTAATAAAACACAAACAGTTTTGCTAGAAACTTACTATTGAATGGGCTTCCCTGGTGGCTCAGACAAGTAAAGAATCTGCCTGAAATGCAGGAGACCCAGGTTCAATCTCTGGGTTGGGAAAATGCCCTGGAAAAGGGAATGGTTATTCACTCCAGTATTCTTGTCTGGAGAATTCCACAGACAGAGGAGTCTGATGGGCTTCAGTCCCTGAGGTCACAAAGAGTTGAAAATGACTAAGTAACTAACACTTATTTACTACTGAATAGGTCATTACTCCCTCTTCTTTTATAAAAGAGAGATAGAAAGTCCTTTTCTAATCACTGTGATGCAACATATAAAGTTAAAACAAATGATATAAGGGGATTAAATAAGTAAATGTGATCAAAAGGATTTTTCTCAGTTATTTTTTCATATATCTTGAGAGCATGATTATGATTATTACAAAAGCAATGTTATTATTCACACTCTGTCCAGACTTCTCTGAGGAGAGGGAAGGGAAAGTCAAACTATATCTTAGTTTGGGTTTCTCTTTTCAAATGGGTGATTAATTACAGGTGCTGAAATCTTTTGGATAATCACTGAGGATGAATGCATCGCTGAAATCAGCAGTACATAGAGAACTCTAAAAGCTACTAGTTGTTAACATGGTAAAACAAAACAGAACATTCTACACTTGGTATCTTGTCTAAAAATAATGCAGTCATTGACCTTAACCTTATCAAACTGGTCCCATCATCAAGGTCAAATACAACTTCAATAGGACATGAGCATACCATAAGTATTTATGAAACAATTATATCTGTACCTTGCATCTTTCTTTTTTTAATTTTTTTTGCATTTTTCTATAAAAAGCACTCACAAAATACTTTTTCAGTAAATGATTTTAATTTTGAAATAGAACTGTGAATTTGTCAAATATTTAAGATAAAAAGTTTATCCACTGTTTAATCTTTTCAGAACCTCCATTTCTATCTCAATACCATAATAGAAAATACACATGGGCAAATCTCAAAATGTATCAAAAGAGACCAAAAGCTGCGATTGTTACCAGTATATACCCTTATATGTTAGGAGATATTCTTTTACTTTGACCAAAGGAAAAAGAACATATGAGAAGCTATTCAGACAATCTCTGGGCTCTCATTTTTTGGGAGAGACATCACTGATTAATGGATGGATTCTGAGGCATTCACTGGGCTTCCCTGGTGACTCAGTGGTAAAGAATCTGCCTGCAACACAGGAGACATGGGCTTTAATCCCTGGGTCAGGAAGATCCCCTGGAGATAGAAATGGCAACCTATTCCAATATTCTTACCTGGAAAATCCCATGGACAGAGGGACCTGGCGGGATGCAAGCTGAGGTCCATGGGGTCGCAAAAGAGCGGGACATGACTCTTGTTTGGCAACTAAACAGAAACAACAAGCAACTGAGGCATTTTGGGTCTAGAGACCATTTTATGTCTATGTAGCAGATAAAGGGACAGAAACAGCACAGGTATGGTGCTAGTTTTCCAGACTCGCAACACTTCACAAGAGTTAGCCATTGGCTTGGTTCACAGAATGGCAGGAATGGCAGGCAGCTAGCTATATTTGAGTTTCTCTGAGAAACCACCACGATGCACCCCGCTAATTCTCTTTCCAGTTTCCATTCTGCAACAATGAATCAAACAAAGAAAGGAAACTATCAAAAAAAATCATTAGTTTGTGGAAAGATGTATGGAAATACTGATTTTTGTTCCTTCACACACTACGGGGATCTATGCAAAGAGAAAGCAAATGTCACATAGCGAAACCAGGGGCTGACTCTGTTGCCAACAGGCTCATCACTATTTTTCATCTTTGTAACACACACACCCACGATATGCTCTTTTTCTTCAGCCTGCTAATCAGGGCAGTGGTACCTGATAGTGGATGATTGACTAAAGAAATCAAGATTGAAGTTATTCCCTGAGGCACACTGTACCTCAGATCAAAGAGTACACACGTGGCATCCTGAAAATGCAATCCAACTGCTCTCACCTCTTAACTCCCTGACACAGGACCCAAAGACAATAATCCTTACAAATCAGAGCTACTTTCTGTAAAGAGGAAGCATAGAATTAGAGGGAGAAATTGGGAGATCTGGACTGACTCAGTTAAATAACTTCTTTTAGGACTGACTCAGTTAACAAAATTCTTTTTTAAAAGCTTACGGCTAGTTCTTACTTTCTAACCCAAATATACATTCTAATCTCAATGACAAATTAAGAACAGCCATATTGTATGCTAAATGCTTAAAACCAAGATGATCTTTTTGCAAAAGAATGGATAGAAACTGATCAAGAAATTCTGCTGCATCACAAATGCAATGAGGTTTATTCTAAGAACTGGACAGAAATACAGGTGCTAAAACATCTTTTAAAAAACCTGTAGCACCTTTGGAGAAGGCAATGGCACCCCACTCCAGCACTCTTGCCTGGAAAATCCCATGGACGGAGGAGCCTGGTGGGCTGCAGTCCATGGGGTAGCACAGAGTCGGACACGGCTGAGTGACTTCCCTTTCACTTTTCACTTTCATGCATTGGAGAAGGAAATGGCAACCCACTCCAGTGTTCTTGCCTGGAGAATCCCAGGGACGGGGAAGCCTAGTGGGCTGCTGTCTATGGGGTCGCACAGAGTCGGACACGACTGAAGTGACTTAGCAAGTAGCACCTTTAATTACACTGTTGTTAAAAAAAATACTTCTTTAGCTATTTCAGAAATCATATCTCATTAAATGATAGTTAATAGAAATATTATAAAGACTTACCTACTATCTCATAAATAAGAGTACATAGAATAATAACAAAGTTCATCCTGGTATAGGATCAGATTTTTAATGGCACAAAGAGCATTATAAATATCAATGGAACTATAAAAATGTAATTAATGCCTGTGGAGTTATGAAGTTACCTCTTTTTAAAATAAGTTTTCTAGCATATTCAGTTACATTCAATAGACAGCATTCTTCTTAAAGTATAATAAAGAAACTCAAGTGCTAACTTGAACCACTCTAGCAAACATTCAGTCACTTCACTGGGAAATCTGCTTTACACCTACATACCTCAATGATGAAAGCACTCCCATGTTATCAATAGAGCATTAAAATTAATATCCAGGTGTAACGCTGATGGAATCCAAGACTTTTACCATGTTGAGGCTAATTTTTTTTTTAATTTTAATTCTGTTATTTCACAACTAGTCAATATAGATTAGATAGATTTGAGATGAGACATCTGCAAAACAGAGGCAAATTACTGAGAAATTAAGTTCTATAAACATTATGAATACTTTGTATTATTTGACATTAAAAAATATTCTCCTGACTTTCAGGAGAAACTATGGTAAAACAATACAGCAGAATAAGATAAGTGAAAGCTTGATTGCTGTAACTGACCACCTAAAATGGACTGTACTTCTTATTCCTACTGATTTCCCTTTTTTTCAATTTTAAGATAACTAACTACATATGAGCTGAGGAAAGACAGTTGGAGAACTATTGAGAAGACGCAACTCTAATAGGAGGCCATGCATTCCTTTGAATGCTGTCAAACAAGCTAAAAGGAGATGACTTGCTTCTCTTTTCAAAACCTCAGTGCCTATAGTGGTATAAAAACAACAGAAGATTGAGTATCCTTTTCTTTCTACAGTGTGAGTGGTATATAAAATTTGCAGCAAATATTAGCAATACTTCATAACAAAATGCCACCAAACCACTCATTTCTTAAGTTTAAAGATAAATGCTGAAAACTGAACATACTATTCAGTATCCCTAAATCAATTAAACTGTTTGAATCATGAATAATCACAAAATACTTATTATATCATCTTAATGAAGGTTATGGACAGTTCTCAATAATTCAAATGCATAGAGAATAGACAGTGAGGGGAAATGAAAACTCACAGAAAATCAAACAATATAAAAGGGTACTTTGCATTTTATATTTGTATATTTTTTCATTTCTCACATTTTCTTTTTCTTTTCTTACTATATTTGCCACTAACAAACATTAACATTTCTATAAGGCTCTAGGTGATCAAGAATTAAAACACCTTTTTCATCATCCAAATTTATACATCAAAATGTTCTGTATTTATTCTAAGTTACCTACTGGAATACTTAAAATATCACTATGATAATTTGTCAATTATGTGCTTTGCCATAAGATAAAATAATGCAATTACGAAGAAAAATGAGAAACATTATCAATATTTACAATGTTGTCCAATCTATGACAGAATAAAGCACTAAGGTTTTGTAACTTGCTCAAAAACAGAGGTGTGCTTTATTTCATGATACTATTTTATTTAGGAAATAAACACATCACTTGAGTTAAACAAAATAAAAATGAAAATACCAATCTTACTTGACTTAAAAATCAACCACTGTGTCGTGTGTGTGTATAAACTTATGTGTGTGCATGGCTGTGTGTGAATATGTTTTTTGTGCGTTAGGTTTGCTTAAAGTAATATATAAAGGGTACATAAAGGGTGAAGATAGAATTCAGTTATATTTAAATATTCATATAAGGACTAATTATGCTTGGTGAAAATTTAGTTTTTGTACCCTCACTTTTTAGCAGTGTTCCTGACTTGCAGCACATACTTAATTGAGCCAAGCTTTCTTCAAGATGTCCTGCACAATACATCTAACATCAGAGAAAGAGATTTTAGGCATTCAGTTGCTAGTAGTTAACAGCAAGGGAAGACTGTTAAATTAGTTATGAAATAATAAAAATAAGTACCCCACTTGCAAGTCCCTTGGACTGCAAGGAGATCCAACCAGTCCATCCTAAAGGAGACCAGTCCTGGGTGTTCATTGGAAGGACTAATGCTGAGGCTGAAACTCCAATACTTTGACCACCTCATGCAAAGAGCTGACTCATTGGAAAAGACCCTGATGCTGGGAGGGATTGGGGCAAGAGGAGAAGGGGACAACAGAGGATGAGATGGCTGGATGGCATCACCGACTTGATGCACATGAGTTTGGGTGAGCTCCGGGAGTTGGTGATGGACAGGGAGGCCTGGCATGCTGCAATTCATGGGGTCGCAAAGAGTCGGACACGACTGAGCGACTGAACTGAACTGAACCAATCCTCTCAGGTAAAAAAGATAAAATAACTGTAAAACAGATAAAAATAACACACCACTTGGAAGACACACAATTTGGTGGGGGATTAATTAGAGTGATAAGTTAAAATGGGTCTGTCTCCACTCTTGTATCCAGCCCCTTAGGTCACCAAAGCCCCAAAATTTCTATTGTGACCATTCCAGCAAGTGTATTTTATGATTAATTTCAAATACAAATAGATGGCCTTATAAGAAAAATCTGAAGGCTCTTTACGAATGCAAAGTAAGACTGAGAAAAGTGCAAGTCCCTCAGCCACATCTGACTCTTTGCGATCCCATGCACCGTACAGCTCACTAAATTCTGTCCATGGAATTCTCCAAGCAAGAATGCTGGAGCGGGTTGCCATTCTCTTCTCCAGGGTATCTTCCCAACCCAAGGTTTGAACCTGGGCTCTCCTGCATTGCAGGCAGATTCTTCACCATCTGAGCCACTCCAAATATACCTATCCTTCTGGGATTTCTTTTTTTAGGAAGAAAAAGTTGAAATGACATTGGTAACTATCTCACTTTCCTTCTAGTTTATCTATCCTCATACTTACATACAAATATTATTTTAAACAGAATTTAACAGCCTGAGTTAAACAACAAAACAAAGAGATTAAAGATGAATGGGAGTGTGTCTATCAGCCAGGGCTCAGTAGAGGGAATACACTTAACTCTAGGCAACTGAGCCTGCCTAACTGAGCATACTACCATCCTGGGTATGTGAGGTCACTGCCTATCATTCATCCCTTTGACAACCACTTTGTTTTGGACTCTTTATGCCTGTATGTTTGTTTATAACCTGCCAGAGTAACCGTGGAGTGAATGAAAGAAAACCCTAGTAGTATCTATTAGTTTAAAGATACTTAAAGATTACAGCTGGTTACAGGATGACAACTTTTCCGGCCCCCATTCACTAATTGCTCTCTGTTTTCATTTTACTGCGGTATGCTATAAAATACTGCTTCTATTTTACTGGCACTTCAGTTGTCTTTATTTTTTTTTCCCCTTTATGTGTAAGAATGACGTTATTTTCGCTAGGACTATCAGCTCGGTTTCTAAAGCTCACTGGAATTCTCTTAGCTATACGAATTCTTAGGAAACATTTAATTTTTTTTTTTAATTCAGAGCAAAAATAGCACATTTATCCCCTTTCAAAAATCTCAATAAATAACAAAGGTACATTAGTCTCCAAAACAGCTTAACTGAACCATATGTGAATTCAAAGGCCTGCCAAAATAGAACCAGCATTATAAAAGGTAGTTTCATATTTCACCCAGCCATAAAGTAGGAAGCTACAGTATATAATGCACTGACCACTTGCACAGAGCTCACGATGACAACAGCATGGAAACGCATTGTCAGCAGATAAGTGACCTCCATATACACTCTGGCAGTTTCTTAAGTTTTTTGTGTTTTTTTCTTTCTTTTTCTCTGTGTGTGTGTGTGTGTGTGTTTTAACCTGGACTGGCTAATCACAGATTATGGGAACAAAAAACTTAAAACAGCATTTTGAACCTCAGTCCCTCTGACAGTTTCAGAATTTCACCATTGAAATATTTCATTAGAAAATCTTCAAGAAGCTGCAGAAGGTTTGGCACCGAACCCTTAGGATCCCATTAAGGGCCTCTGCTGTAGTCCATAGCTCGTCTAGTCCAAAACGGCACTCTCTACTCTCACAAATTCTCTCCAAAGCCATCTGAATCCTCTTTTCCTTATCAGGATGATACAGACTCGCATCATCCTTGGAGCCTTCTGACAGGGGCGACAGCAGCTGGGGTGGGGGGATGCTACAACTGTTCATTGTTTCCTTTCACAAAACACTGCCACAGGGCACAGATTAACACCAAAAAATAGATGGCTGCAACTGAAGAGAAACATTTTTCAGAATGCCTCCACTTGATTAATGAAGTAATGGAGCGGACCAGGGGTTGACTTTTGTCACGCACTCTTCTTCCCTCAACCTTCTCCTTCTGGAGAATCAGCAACGATCGGAACGCTTCTGCCAACGTCCACTTGCTCTGAAGAGTCATTTTCACAAAGTTGGAAGGAAGGCCACGGTTATTAAAACTGCCTATATTCCCTGCTGGAAATATTCAGGTAAAGGATAAATTCTTTTTACCACCTCTGAACTACTGCTTTGAAGGCAAATGCTATCTCTGTGCCCAGCTCCCCAAAACCCCTGCCCACAGAGTTGATACTTTATTTGACGTGTACTTGGTAGCTCATTTGTAAAGAATCCACCTGCAATGCAGGAGACCCCAGTTCAATTCCTGGGTTGGGAAGATCCACTGGATAAGGGATAGGCTACCCATTCCAGTATTCTTGTGCTTCCCTGGTGGCTCAGCTGGCAAAGAATCTGCCTGCAATGTGGGATGCCTGGGTTCAATCCCTGGGTTGGGAAGATGCCCTAAAGAAGGGAAAGGCTACCCACCCCAGTATTCTGGCCTGGAGAATTCCTTGGACTGTATGATCCGTGGGGTTGCAGAGAGTCAAACATGACTGAGCGATGGTCACTTTCACTTTGGACCCTGATGCTTATCTCAGATGCATATGGGCTGTCACTGGGCACCTTCCACAGAATAACATTCTACATGTGCCTGCAATGACTTTAAGACGCAAGGTGGTAATAATGACACATCCAAGATTAGCATCAGAGCCCAAGGGACTTGTTAAGCCCCTGTCCATGAGCTAATGCTTGCACACAGGGTGCTGTGCTGTGCTGTGCCTAGTCGCTCAGTCATGTCTGACTCTTTGCGATGCCATGAGAAACAAATGGTATGTGCTTGACTTCTCAATAAAAGCTAAAACCTAAGGCCCATGAACTGCCTTTGCTCTTCCAAATTTTGTCCCCATTCTTTCTTATTTTACGGTGCATCGCTGTCTGCCTTGTGATGTGCCTTATTCACTCCATTCTGTACCAAGCTCTAAAATGCCATAAGTAACGAAAGAATTGAGTTAGCGTTTTAAAATACAAACCAAACTCAAAAGTGAATCAGACAGGGTAAATTACTTTTCCAATTGTCTGAAATGCCCAATCATACACCTGAGAAAAGCTTTCTGAAGAAATACTCCTTACAAAAAGAAAACACAAAGGAGCCAGGATAATTCAAAAAGCAGTTTGACCACTTAACCTTTCTTTCTCTTCCCAAAAACATGTTTTTTTCTCTTGTTTCTGTGCTGATTGTCTCCTTAGATGATAAATACTCTAAGTACATACCTTGTACTTGTCTAGGCTATGAGCCCTCAGAATACTGATGCTAGCTAATCAATAAGTATGTGTGTGTTTGTGTGTATACAGATACATGTGTGCACATGTGTATGAGGATGTATATGTGCAATGACAGCCAAGAGTGCTTTTTAAAATATATTCAGAGAGGGGGGCAGAAGAGAAGAGGCTGGAAGCACAGTTTGGCAAATTAAGGGAATGAGTAATCTACTTTCTATTCACAGGCATAATAAAAAGTAACTAGATTGTATAACAATCTGTATATTTTTCAAAGTGACTAAATGCATATAATTTTATATAATTTTACAACCGTAAGATGTAGGGCTGGTATTATAACCCCCATTTTATAAATGAGGAGCCTGAGAGCAGGTGTGATTACCCAAGACAGCACTTTGGGTAATAACAGTTGGGACTAGAATCAGACTACTCTGACCACATCATGGGCTCTTTCCCATGCTTTCCCCCCATTTCTGATCTTTACAACGTGTTAGTGTATGTTTCTCAAAATTACTGAAGGAGAAATTCTCAGCCAACAGCCTGCCTCTGGCTCCTATTTTCCATTAGATTTTACATAACTGTTCCATATATTTTCATTCATATTTCTCTGTCCTCATATTAATAATCAATTTCCAAACAAATTAATCAAGAATTTATTCATGACTTTCTATATGGAGCAGCTTATCTACCTTCAAAAACGAGAATAAAATATATCTCATTTTTACGTGTATCTTTTACTTACAGTTAAACCTTGATTTTTGGTTATGATGTTTTATAATATATGCGTTAGTCTTTTCTATTTAAATTAATTGGATTTTCATTTGTGATGTCTCCCAGTGCTACTATTATTTGAAAGTCCTTCCTTATTCAGAGGCGAGGTAACTATTTATGTACATTATCTTAGCAGTAAACAGCCTCTGAGATGGCCCCCAGTGATCACAGCTTTTGGTTTTAAGCCCATGTACAATGTCTTTCCCTTAAGAGTGGGCTAGACCTGCTGATTCAATTTTAATAAAACGAATTCAGCAAAAGTGATGGGATACCTACTTCCAAGACTAGTTTATGAAAACACTATGATTTCTGTCCTGGGCTCCTTATCTTGCTGTCTCATTTGCTTGCACAGAGAGGAGCCAGTTGCCACGCTATGAGCTTTTCCTCAGAGAAGCCAAGAAGGCAAGGTACTGAGTCAACGGCCATGCAGTGACCTTTCAAGAAGGTCTTCCTTTGGTTGAGACTTCAGATGACACCATAGCCCTGGCTGTCACTTTTTGAATCCAGCCTTGTATGAGACACCATACCAAAGACACACAGATAAGCAGTGCTCATATTTCTGACCCTGAGAAAAGAGTATGAGAAAACCACAAGACTAAGGCACATAACCCTACACTTCATTCTGAGCTCCTAACCTTTAAAATAGAAAGAGATATAAACCATATAAAATAGCACAAATGATATACAAATTACTAGAATCAAGAAGCTGTAGTTTTGTTGAACTAGGGCAAAGGATTATATTTTTAAAAGTGATATAAAAGCAAATGACTAATACAGAATGACTTTAAATTCAATACTTAAATGTATAAGGAAAGAAATGCTCATTTCCAAAAGAGAGCTTCTCAAATAAGTTTGCAAGTTTACAAAAACATTCTAGAAATATTATATTTTTCCTTCACAAATAAATGTAAGAATTATTGCCTGTGGACATCATACAACATCAACACGAGCCTTGTAGGAGTCACTTAGACAGGGTCAGATTCACAAACCTGCCTACATCAGGAAAACCTCTTATGAGACTAAAGACTGACAATGTCAACTGAGAGCTAATGTTAAGATATGATATTTAATTAGTGGTGTCCTGGGAATATCTATTGACATTTAGTTATAAAATATAGACAGATATTTTATGAGCCTAATGTGTCCCATTTAAAGGGTTATGCCTATGTAACATTGATTTGGAAGAACAAACAAAAGGAATACAAAATAGCACTTATGTCCATTTCTTTAACAGTTATCTCCAAGTTACTGAATGTATTAATTATGCCCAGTAGACATCATTTACTAAATTTTTGTAATACTGGAACAATATATATTATAACTATGTAAATAACAGGGAAATGCTCAAGCCAAGCAATTGTTTTATAAAGAGCTGTGGAATGGCAAGTCTTGAAAAAAGTCAAGACAAAAGACTTTAAAAGGCAAGCCAGATATATCAGCAAATAATCAATAAAATTTTGGGTCAACTTTGTAAACTGCTCCTCACAAGTGTGTTCTCATTTTACCTTCTCCTCCAGCCAAAAACATTTTTTCCAACTTTATATTCCATAATTTGTGTTATGGAAACAGCAGAGCTATAGTTTGCAAATCATTCCCTCACCACCCAAGAATGTGATAGACTTTCCTTAGGGAACAGGGATTCTATCCCCTATGGGACCTTAAGCTTGAGAAAAGATTTACAAACAGGAACAACTCCATAAAGAGAAGCTGGATGCCTAAACCAATAGCCAAACTGCATCTTTCATATCTATGCTCGGGGAAAAGGTTGTGTTACTCATTAGTCTGTTCAACTTTATATACATTGTCTTCTTAGCAGAGCAACTTTAATCATATTAAATGCCATGAAGTAGTTACTCCTTCCAGACATTGATTATATTAATAGCATATCACAGAGTCATTTTAATAACTCCATGAGAAGACCATTTTCAATAAAATTCTCCTTGGAATTCTAGAAAAAGGGAATAATAAATAATCTTAAACAAACCAAAAAAAGACGCTTTCTGTTTATTCAAACTTGGCCTAAGTATAAGTAAAGAGCTTTAGCCATGTAGCATAACCCAAAGGCAAAATGTGTTTAGATTTCAGGCACAGATCAGTAGGTTAGACCCATAAATAAACCTGTCTATATATGGCAAGAAAATGTGTCGTTGTGTTTCTACCTTTCAAATCCAAGTGCAAACATAAAGAACCTAGAAAGATTTCACCATCAGAAGAAAAAGCAAATTAAAGGTAGATTGAGATTAGCAGACAGACTGCTACACATAAAAGGTGTAATTTTAGGAGGCAGATACAAATTATTAGGAAAGGCCAAATATATGTTTTCATTTCAACATTATTTTCCCACATTACAAAAGAATTCCATCCATAGCCAATATCACTATGTCTACATTATAATACAACAAATCCCTTCAGATCCATATATAATTGACCTTGCTTATTTGCTTCGACAGATTTGAATTGTTGAGTAATTCCTTGGTGTTTGGTTTCTTTCTTTCTGACTCAGATTCTACAGGATGCTTTCACTAACTTGGGACTTCATGCCAATCTCTCTTCTCCCTGAGCACTCTCCTCTTCCACAAACAAACAAAAAACTCACAAAAAGTCCTCCTCTGATTCTAGAAACCAAACCAACACACCATTTTCCAAGGCTCTGCTGTACTGTCTCGCCTCATGTCTTCTTGGAGCAGCTTCTGCTGTCCACTCAGTTTCCATTAATTCTCCACATGGCAGATAGAGTATAAGAGAAGCCAGGATCTTGGCCTCCCTAAGGGACAAATCTACAATCTCCATCAATAATGAATTTCCCCAACGTTTCCTCAGAGGAACAGGGTACAATTAAAAAGGTTATAAGTCCTTGCACTACTAGAACCTAAGGGCATCCGTGAATGAAACTGGCTTAAGCCCAATTAGAGGAATCAGTACATTTGTCTTCTCTTGGAACAACCCTGCTCTTACAGTTCCCATCAATTCAGTATAAATCTGACTGATCTTATCCAAGAAGTTAATAGAAAATTGCTCACAGTGGGCGACTGCCACCTCAGTTTCCAAGCAGAGACAGATGGAATTTCCCAGATGGTTTGTCACTGAAAGTGCAAGGCTGGATGAGACTTCACAGAAAGCATGGTAGAGCAGAATACCTTCTTGGCCTTCACCCAGGTCATAGTGAAGGATTGAAAGTGGATTCTGTTACAAACAAATCATAATTGCCTCAGTGGGCTCACCACCTTGTCCTCTTTACCTACTTCAAAGGGGTGCAGATCTTACACTGAAATTAGTCAATATTTATCAAGAAGCTGTCATAGGCATATCTTTCTGTTAGGTAAAACCTGACAAAATAGACATAGTTATCCTCCTCTATTGCATCTTACATTCAAGTGAGATTAAGAAAAAAATTATAAACAAATAAAACAGGCTCAAGATGGCATTAACTGTGGTACTGTATTGCTAAGTTGGGCAGATGAAGAAAGATCTAAGAGGAAACAAGAAAAATGGGCATAAAGACTCAAGGAGAACACCAAGGTCTTGAATAAAGAAAGATGTGCATCATTTGCTGATACTGGAGAAAAGTTAAAGGAAAGAATTAATTGACTCACTTTCTAAAGGTTATTTACTGAGCCCTTGCTATAAACCAGACAATGTTCTAGATAAGAAGGATACAAAGATAAACGATAAGTAGCACATAGGTGGTGGCACTAGCGGCAAAGAACCCGCCTCCCAATGCAGGAGACGTAAGAGGTGGAGGTTTGATCCCTAGGTTGGGAAGATCCCCTGTAGGAGGGCATGGCAATCCACTCCATTATTCTTGCCTGGAGAATCCCATGGACAGAGGCACCTGGCAGGCTACAGTCCATAGCATTGCACAGAGTCAGACATGACTGAAGCGACTTAGCAGCAGCAGCAGCAGTGTATGGGTGAGATAGACAAGTAAAGAGATATTTGGAATTATGCAGTAAATGTTCTAATCCTAGGAAGCCTAAAGATCATAGACATATCTGAGGAGTTGATATCTATTCCAGACTGGAGGCTTTAGGGAAGGTCCACTTTGGGGTAACCTGAGGCTGAACCTTGAAGTGAGAAATGGAGTTAGTGTGATAAAGAAGGGCAGGAAGGGGGAGCACAGGGCTTTGTGGATGATAAAACAGCACAGCCAAATGCACAGAGACATGAGAAAAAGAGTATATTCACATTGTAGGTAGCTGAGGTTGACGGAAAGCTACACTGAGAGTGGAAACGAGGTAAGAGCTGAGCAGGTGATATCATGAAAGCCCTTTCTCCGGAGTTTGGCTTCTCTTGTGCCCTTGAATGATTTCAGGCATACAAGTAACAAGTTTTGCTATAAGGGCACACTGTGATTTGGGTAAAAAAAAGAAGACAGGAAGGAAGGCAGAAAGAATAGTTAGAAGAATACTGTGATAATCAAGGAAGAAATGACGGAGGTTTCACCAACAGCAGTGGCAGTAGGAACAGAAAGAAGGGAGTAGACGTGGAGAAAGCAGGAGTTATGGTACTTGCCTCCTGGATGTGAAAAGCAGAGTCTTGGAAGATGTTTGGCTCCGAACGGCTGACAAAAACAAAGCTGTTCGTTATAGGCAATGAAGGAAAGGTGTGTGTGAGTTTGTGCCTACATGTGCGTGCACATACACGTTTGACTATGTATGTAAATGGACCCATGAGATGCGAGAGGGGAGAGGTAGAAATGGAAGGAGGGTGACGTGGAATAACTCATAGAATGGACTGCCTGCAGAGGCAGCAAAGGAGAGGCAGAGATTTAGGTTTAAAAGCGACTAAAATTTGGAAGGCAGGGAAAAGGGCACAGAGACAGTAGGTGGAAACAATAATAAACTCTCCTTACGACTGTTGAGTTGGAGGAAGTCAGTGGGAAAGCCTTGTAAAACAGTTGAAACGTGCTATTAGAGAAAGGGTAAAAAGCCAAGGTTAGAGATTTTTTAATTTAAATGTCATTTGTAAATTAGTAGCTGAAGCTTTGCGAGTGGATAAGCTCCCTGAGGCACTGGGAACAGAGGGAGAAGAGAAGAAAGGCCATAGTGTTTTGGGAAACATAGTTAAATTTAAAAGAGCCAAGACCCAGAGAGACATGAGAAGTAGAAAAGTATGGGAGTCCTGAGCCCAGATTAGAATGAATATTAAAAGGAGGATATTATTCACAATGTCAACATCAATGGAAAGAAATAAAAGACCCAACAAAAAGTCATGCCTCAGCAACATTATAAATTATATCACTGAGAGGGTGAAGCTGGGAGGGTGTGGGTGGGGTCGGTCAGATTGCTCATGGTGAGGAAATTCAATTAGATCATACTTTTATTTTAAAGAGCATTTGTTGAATATCTATTATTTGCCAGAGGCAGTGATCTAGAATTGAATAATTATGATTTTTAAAAATCTATACTGTCTAGAATCTCAGCAATAATTTGGATATTACGTTCCAATTTATTTCATTATTATATTTTAGAAGCTGTCTTGGCATGGCTTTCCCAGAAGGTTACCTTCAGACTGATTCAAGTCCAAGTAGTTTATTCAGAGGTGACCTCAGAACAGTTTAGTAGAGGTGTGGAGAAATAAGCAGGAAGGAAAAGGAAGCCCATAAAGGCTGTGTTATAAAACTGGCTGGGGCTCAGTTTCACTGGCAAACTAAGAGATCTTGTAAGACACTTTTCACATATCCTAATGGAGAGGCAAGGAAGCAGGGGGGTATTTATCCACCAACTTCTGTCCCTCATTGGTTAAGGATTACTTTTGGAAACATTAATTCTCCAGCATGTCACAGCTTGACTGGTTTGCAGAAAGTTTGCTCCCGAGGCTGGAAAAAATGTCCTCAAATAGAAAGTCAGAGATGTTTCCACTAGGCAGCCTTTGCCACTATAGGTGAATGCTAGAGACCTTTGGGTAGAGATGCAGTCGCTGTAGGGTGTGCACAACATGAAGCTTGAAGACTTGCAATGAATGGGCTCAGAGACTGGGACTGGAAGAGTTAGAGCTAGAAGGGCACAATGGAGATATCTAGTAATTCTAATATTTCCCTATGATGTAGATCAGGAACCTTTAATTCTTTCCTCAACCACATTTCTATGATAACAACTACCTTAAAATTAAGATGGAATTTAATGTGCACATTATTTTATTATTAAATCAATAAAATTTTACCTATAGTACCCTTTATATGTACACTTTCTGTTTGTAAAATTCAGTATCACAACCACATGGTAAAATAAAACAAGGCTCCCTTCTGATTGAACGACATCAATAAAATGAAATTTCTATGTCAAATTTCATTTGCTGAATTTAACAGATTGTGATAAGTTTACTATTATGTAGTAGGTAACCTGGGACTTTCTATTTATGTTCTGTTTAATTAAGTATGCATGTTGCATGATTCCAGCAGGCAGTTGGTTGAATAAGACTAGTTACCTACTGAAAGCTGATTCACTCAAAAGAGAGAGAGAGAGCAAATGTCACTAATATTGTAGACACCAACCTTCCAAATAATCGGTGTTGTCTGATAATTATTAAGCACTTACCATGGGCTAGCAGAGCAGAGATTTAGCATATTACAAAGATCTATGTCTTCAGGAGAAAATGAGAGAACTTCAAAGGCACAACATACAAATACAGAAACTCTAAAACACCTCTAAAACAGATATTGATCACAATTTAAACTGATTTTTTAAATTTCTTCTTGTCCATAGTCCTTTGATATTTTCAATGAATAAAATTGTAAGACTTTCAAAAACATGAAATTTGGGTCACTATGATAGCACTTAATGTAAATTATTTCTTGACACAGAAGTAGGATGTTGGAAAGAAAGCTAGGCGCCCTTACTGGTTAACAATTCATATGGGAGTGGAAGACTGTACCTGAAAAAACTAAAACTTCCAATATACCACAGACCTTTGGAAACTGTGATGGTTAATTTTGTTTATCAACTTGGATGGTGTTTTTGTTGAGACTGACACTTGAATCAGGGTACTCTGAGTAAAACAGATTGCCCTCCATAATGCTGGTGGGCCTCACCCAATCAGAAGAAAGCCTGAATAGGACAAAAAGACGGGCCTCTCCAGGATTTGAAACAGCTCAACTGGAATTCCAGTTCAATAACCAACTTCATCACACCATCAGCTCTGCTGGGTCTCCAGCCTACTGACTCACACTGCAGATTTCCATCCAGCCAACTCCATGATCGTGTGGGACAATTCCTTATAAAATATATAAACACACACACGTCACACACCCTATTCTGTTTTGCTGGAGACCCTGGACTAAACCAGTGTCCTTGGAAAATAGTCAAATTTAGGCATGTAAAATCCCCAAATGCCAAAAATCTATAGTTTGACTTATTTAATTTGGTGTGTCTTTTCAGTTTTAAACTTGAAAGATTTTAATGAACCCATTTTTACAGGTGACCGAGTAGTAATAATATTCAGTATTTCTTAATAATTCCTGTATGCTACGTCATTTAATCTTTACAAAACCCTGACAAGCTAGGTAGTAATATTGTCCTTCTAGATAAAATTTCTAAAGACGGTATTAGATTGCAGCATGGGGGTCTCAACTCAGATTGAGTTGATCTTGGTCTAGTCATTCAGCTTCCCAAAGTAGCAATTTCCTCCTGTGAAACAAAGGAGGAAAAAAAAGGATATTATCTTCTCATATGCTCATGAAAGAATTAAATGAGATATAAAACCTGTAAAGCACTTTGACCCTAACTGGCCCAATGAAAATATTAACTATATTCTGCTGTTAAGCATAAACTATCTAACAAGATAATGAGGTGTGAACCAAATTTTATTTATTTCTATGCTCATTGTGTTATATGATTCCAAGAAGAGCTTTTTGTCAAATCAATTCTTTTGATGTTTCCATATAGCCTATATTTCTAGTAATGTTCTCTCTATATATCCAAAAGCCTGGTCTGAAAAGGCTTTCTGCAAAAGGTGGCATATTGCTAATGCACTTCAAGATGGGAACTTGAAAGATATAAAAAGGATTTGACATCTGGCATGGTGACTCAATTAATTACTGTGTTGGATTAATTAGTTTACTGGGTCTCTTGAGACAACATCATGAGCCTGAACAGAGTAACATAACATTGGTTGGTGAATAAGCAATTTAAAAGAGTGCGCTAATTCCAAATTTGATTTCAGGTTGGGTAAGGTAGGGTAAGGTAGGGTTAATAGATTATATATTGTATGATGAAGAAAATGTACCTTCATGATATAAAACCTATATTAAATGACTGTCAAAATTATAAAGAGGTAATAAAATTGTGGAACTCTTTGAATTAACACCTAATTCTTCAGTCATGATAGTTATGAAGAATTATAACAAGTATTTTGCCCAAAGTAAGAAAAAAGAACCTGCTTGTAATCATTGTATATTTTCTCCCAAAGCTTTTAATAAATTTAGAATTCATGTAAAGAAATTCCTAATAATTTTTATCATACTCAGATCATGTGACAGATGCTATTGGGAAGGAGTGTGATCTGGTATTTAAAAACACAGATTCTGGAATAAAAAAGCCTGAGCCTTAATTTTCTTATCTATAAATAAGATTTTAAATAGGACCAAATTCACAAGTTTGTTTTGAGGAGTAAAGGAGCTAATACATTTCTAATCCTCCATATAGTTTCTAGAAAAAAATAAGTACATAGTGTAACTTAGATAATTATTCTATAGAAGTAACAGTAGTGCCAAGACTACTAGTAGTATTTAATGACATAAAATCCAAAGTAAATTCTAGCGAGAAAATACTATTATCAAAAAAAAAATTTTTTTAAGTATATTTTAGCAAAGCAGCTACATTTTACAATAGAGGAAAATTCTATAGTTTAGGGAAATAACATGAATCAAATGTTTAAATTCTAAGACAAAAGAAGAAAACTAGGTTATTAAGATTATTTTCTATTAAATAATTATTCACCACAACTGGGTTTTTGATATCCTAAACAGTATCCATTCACTTCAAATAGTATCAAAAATACCACAATGTCACATCTATAACCAAATTATTTAAATGATATTAAGTATGGCATAAGATAGCTTTAGAGTGGTACAGAAATATGAAAAAAAATTATATCATGTCTAAACAATAGGAAATTACTTCACTGAAAAATTAAACTTCCACAGATAGGTTTAATTTCCATACATCATAATTTAGCACATGCTAAAGATGTATAAAAAGGATCATTCTACATATATATCATGATATAAAGATTAATTAAAAATTACATTTTCATAGAGATATTATGCTGATATAATAAAAAGGAAAACGTGTTTCTTACATTAACAACAGCTGACACCTAAGTGGCATCACACTTTTGAAGAAATAGCAGGCAAATGACAGAAGTTTGTGTTGGTGTCTGATACACAGTGATAAATAAGATAAATATCTTCTTGCCTAAAACATTTTGAAAGCAATGCTACAGCACCAATAGAAACGCCCAGATAAATGGGTTTTGCAAAGGATTTAATTCAACCTTTGATGTTGAGACAATCTTCCCCTTGCCTTTGCTTGATTAAGCAGTATAATAGCTAGTATCACCCTATCAAAGGAATCAATAGAGCAGTCCACTGTACAACTCAGCCTCTAAGGTCAGCAGTGTTTGCGGAGCCACTTCTCAAACCCCTTCTGCGGCAGGCACACGGACCACCACACGGTACACTGCTCCAGATTATTAAATATTTAGCCTGGTCTGTCAACTTGTTTGGTTCTTAAATACATGTGAAGTCTCCTACTTTATCCTTTTACGTATAAACACGAGGATTTAGAAAGTAAAAAGCACACTTCTAGAATCTCTTATGCTGTTTAAAAGTTGGATGACACAAATGTTTCTTATTTATTCTAGTCATTACTTTTAGTTAAATCAATAACCTCTTTCTCATTCACATGGCACTAAATAAGCAGAGAACTGCACATACTAATTTCTTTCATGTAATAACCCGAAGAAATGATTTCTTTCATGTAATTCAACTGAAAAAGGAAAGCAACATTGCTGAGTCAAGCACACTTGTTTAACAAGAACCCCTCTAGGAGTTCTTACACCGCCCCCAACCCCCACCACCTCAATGCAGATAGAGTCATTTAGCAGGCATGAAACTCTTCCTACATAAATGGCATTTAGAGAGAGGGACTTCCATTTCATATATATATAATTTCTGGATCTCCTAAAGAATATAAAATATCGTTATCCCCAAGTTTCGTCACTTGTATTATCACGCATAATAGGAAAGGTCCTGGTGTCCTGATTCCTGGACTTTGTGCAAGTTACCTTACTAGACAAAAGGAAATAAAGCAGATGGAGTTGAAGTTGCTAGAGTATCCTGGATTACTCAGGTGGGCCCAATGTAATCACACACGTTCCCGAATGTGGAAAGGGAATACAGAAGAGTCAGAGTCAGAATAAAGATGTGTAGAAGACAGCCATTGCTGGTTGTGAAGATGGAAGGAAGCCATGAGCCACGGGTTGTGGACAGCCTTTAAAAGATGGAAAATGAAAGAAAACATCTGTCCCCACCTTCTAGAAGCTTCAGCAAAAAATGCCCTGAAGATACTTTGATTTTAGCCCTGAGAGATTCATTTCAGACTATAAGATGATGGACTTGGGTTGTTTTAAGCCACAAAGTTTGTGGTAACTTGCTGGAGCTGCAATAGGAAACTAACATATTGAATTAAGAAATGAAGTGTAAATGTAATCAAATACTCCATCTTTCCATAACTTTTTAAGATAGCTAATCAATCGTTCATATAATTTTTCCCAGAGGTAGACTTTTTAAGCTCAGAATATTTACAAAAAAGTTAACAAGAAAAATTATGATGCTGATCACTTATCCTCACTCTTAAAAGTACAAATAGAATTGCCAAGCAATATCAAGGTTGTTTATTTCTTGTTCATCATGTAAACCTGTAATTTATGACAATTTGTGTCATCTTAAGAAGAAAAGCATTTGTATATGTTATTAAATATGAACAATATTAGTCTGGCTATGAAGATAAAGCAACCTTATAAATTACCTTACTAAATAACCATTCAGTGTGATTAACCTGTTTCCTTCTAAATTCTGCATATAATACTGTCAGAGACAAACAACTTGGAAAATATTCCAGTTTTATGGTCCGTGAAAAAGAGAAAGCAAACTGTTACTTTTAGTGTTTTCACCAGGAAGCAAGCAGAGATCATTTCTGTACCATGACAAAGTACTAAGAGTCAACCATCTCAGAACATCCACATACCAAGGAATTATTATTCAAGTCCATCTTCCCAGCGAATGGTCCCCAGGTGGTTCCCACTGGAAGTTGCTGCCGACTCTGAATTTTTCGCTCTCCATCTCTCTGAAACACCTCCAGCTCTCCTGCAGACAATGAACACACGAGCGTTTAAGTACTTTCACTTGCGTTTTACCAACAGCTGACTTTTTGTGTGTTTGGTCTCCATGCACAATATTCTCAGGATTCATATAACAAGAATTGATTATGTTCATCTCAACTGATCTTGGTATCCTGACAGGATAATAAAACTTGTCCTTTTAACTGTATTCACATTTAGTCCAATTTCTTTCTTGAGTTTTTGCACACTTATCATCTACTGTAGGGCTTCCCAGGTGGCTCAGTGGGTAAAGAATCCACCTGCAATGCAGGAGACACAGGCAGAACTCGATTTCCATCCCCGTATTAGAAAGATCCCCTGGAGGAGGGCGTGGCAGCCCACTCCGATATTCTCACCTGGAGAATATTGCTCCTTGCATGGACAGAGGAGCCTGGTGGGTTACAGTCCATAGCGTTGCAAAGGGTCAGACACGACTGAAGTGACTGAGCATGCACACACACACACGTCTATTGTAGTCAATTCTATTCAGTAAATCCTTAAGAACCAGAAATGATAACACATCTTCAAAAAGCACTGATACAATGTAAAATCAGACAGGAAACATTAGGACAATAGCTCAGAGTTTAAATTCCTACATTTGATTACCAATGTAGTAAATCATTGCAATTACAGATATATATGAAGTGAAGTGAAAGTCGCTCAGTTGTGTCCAGCTCTTTGTGACCCCATGGACTATACACAGTCCATGGAATTCTCCAGGCCGGAATACTGGAGTGGGTAGCCTTTCCCTTCTCCAGGGGATCTTCCCAAAGTTTGATCTCCCAGGGATCAAACCAAGGTCTCCTGCACTGCAGGCAGATTCTTTACCAGCTGAGTCACCAGGGAAGCCCAAGAATACGGGATTGGGTTGCCATTTCCTACTCCAGGGGATCTTCCCGAGCCAGGGATTGAACCTGCATCTCTTGTGTCTCCTGCATTGGCAGGCGGATTCTTTGCCACTACCACAGTGATACAAGACTTTTGTGAAGAACATGGAGAGTTTCTTTTTTTTAAGTGCTTGGCAATTTCCTGAAATTACCACTAGTTTCAGTGGATAGGACAACTACATGTGCAAACTGGAGGTGTATGTTTTCCCAAATTAAAAAAAAACAATGTTCAATCAAAGTCATTATGCTTTTATATTTGGTACTTTAGGCAAGACTTTATGCTACAAGTTTGGACAAAAACCCTCCCCAAACAAGCAGTTTAGGTTGATACTCTCCTTTATTTCTTCCCAATTATTACTTTGTGATCATTATATAGTAATAGGAAACTAAGACAGTATTCAATGGCATACAGTAGGAATCAATCAAATGCTCACTTAAGAAATAAATGAATGGATTAATAAAAAAATAAATGAAGCCTTCAAAACGTCAAAGAATGGCCGTTAAACCTAAACATTGTTTGCTGCTGCTGCTGCTAAGTCGCTTCAGTCGTGTCTGACTCTGTGTGACCCCATAGATGGCAGCCCACCAGGCTCCCCCGTCCCTGGGATTCTCCAGGCAAGAACACTGGAATGGGTTGCCATTTCCTTCTCCAATGCATGAAAGTGAAAAGTGAAAGTGAAGTCGCTCAGTTGTGTCCGACTCTTAGCGACCCCATGGACTGCAGCCTACCAGGCTCCTCCATCCATGGGATTTTCCAGGCAAGAGTACTGGAGTGGGGTGACATTGCCTTCTCCGAAACATTGTTTGGGATAAATTAAAAAAAAAAAAAAATCTCAATCAGGAACTGGAGACCTTCTTTTTAAGTACCTAAATCCATGACATTCATGTTCTGGGATTATTTCCATACTATATTATCACACTAAATTTTTTAATATTTCAAAATATTAATCATAATAGTGTAATCTGTTATTTTTAAAATATAATTTTATCTCAACCTGTTCAAGACCAGACCTGAAAATGGAAGAAATGGAATAGGAAGAAATATGAAGGTTAACCCATATAGAATAGATAGCTGAGGAAGATTCTAAATAAAACAGAATATATTCACTTGCTTCATTCAGTATGACACTGGGATCTAAAAAGATATTATACAAATCAACTTACTACAAAACAGAAAAAGACTCACAGACTTAGAGAATGAACTTGCAGTTGCAAGGGGCTGAGGGGGAGAAGGATGTGAGAGTTTGGGATAAACATATCACACACTTCTATATTTGAAATGGATGACCAACAAGGAACCACTGTAAAGCACATGGAACTCTGCTCAGTGTTGTGCGGCAGCCTAGACGGAGGGGCACTTGTGGGAGAATGGATACACATACACGTGTGGCTGAATCCTTTCGCTGTTAACCTGAAATTATCACAATGTTGTCAACTGGCTTGTTTACCTTAATACAAAATAAAGTGTTTCAAAAAATCAGAACGAATTCAGTAATTACACTTTGCAAATGATATATAAGTCATGGTAGGTGACACAAAATATTTGCTTTAATTTGACCTTAGTTTCCATCAAGTTAATAACTAAATTTAAATATATAGCTTTAAGCTTGATGCTTTTAAAAGCAACACCATAGGAATAGAGTTTTCAAATGATAATTTTCTCCAAATATATGCCCAGGAGTGGAACCGCTGAATCATACAGTAACTTTATTTGTGGTTCTCTAAGGGATATCTATACTATTTTCTATAGTTGCTGCACCAATTTACATTCCCACTAGCAGTGTGTGCTGCTGCGTGTACTCAGTCACGCCCGATTCTTTACAAGCCTATGGACTGTAGCCCGCCAGGCTTCTCTGTCCATGGGGTTTTCCAGGCAAGAATACTGGAGTGGGCTGCTATTTCCTTCTCCAACCACCAGTAGTGTAGGAGGGTTCCTTTTCCCCCACAAACTATAATTCAAAAAGATACATGCACCCCAATGTTCACTGTGCTAAGTCGCTTCAGTCATTTCTGATTCTTTGTGACCCTATGGGCCATAGCCCGCCAGGCTTTTCTGTCCATGGGATTTCCCAGGCAAGAATACTAGAGTGGGTTGCCGTTTCCTTCTCCAGGGCATCCTCCCAACCCAGGGACTGAACCTGCGTCTCTTACATCTTCTGCACTGGCAGTCGGTTTCTTTACCACTAGCACTAGCAGTACTGTTTACAGCATCCGAGATGCGGAAGCAACCTCAGTATCCACAGACAAATGAGTAAAGAAGATGTGGTACATACATACAACGGAATACTACTCAGCCATAAAAAAGAATGAAATAACATTATTTGCAGTAAAATGAATGGACCTAGAGAATATCATACTAAGTAATATGCCAGACAAATATCATATACTATTGCTTGTATGTAGAATCTTAGAAACGATACAAATAAACTTATGTAGAAAACAGAAATATAGACATAGAAGACAGAATTATGGTTACCAAAGGGGAAAGAAGGAAGAGCGATAAATTAGGAGTTGGGGATTAAAATCACACTACTAACATGTATATATGGAATCTAAAAATATGGTACTGACAAACCTATTTGCAGGGCAGGAATAGAGACGCATATATAGAGGATCTACCAGAGGACACAGCAGGGGGAAGAGAGGGTGCGACAAACTGAGAGAGTAGCAAGGAAATAGATACATTACCATGTTAAAAAGATAGCTAGTGGGAAGTGGCTATACAACAGGAGGAGCTTAGTCTGATGCTCTGTGATGACCTAGAGGGGTGAAATTGCGGGGCGGGGAGTGGGAGGGAGGCTCTACAAGGAGGGTTACATGTATGTGTGTGTGCATGCTAAGTCACTTCAGGCCTTTCAGACCCCATGGACTGTAGCCCTCCAGGCTCCTCTGTCGATGGGATTCTCCAGGCAGGAATACTGGAGTGGGTTGCCATGCCCTCCTCCAGGGGATCTTCCTGACTCAGGGATCAAACCTGCAGTTCTTAAGTCTCCTGCATTAGCAGGTGGGTTCTTTACCACTAGCGCCGCCTGGGAAGCCTTCATATAGGTATACTTGTAGCTGATTCACTTTGTTTTATGGCAGAAACCAACAACATTTTAAAGTAATTATCCTCCAATTAGAAAGAAAAAAGAACACTATTATATATAAAACAGATAATCAACAAGGATCTACTACTGTATAGCAGAGGGAACTGTACTCAGTATCTTGTAGTAACCTATAATGGAAAAGACTCTAAAAATGAATACACACACACACACACACACACACATATATAACTGAATCATTTTGCTGTATATCTGACACTAACACAACACTGTAAATCAATTATATTTCAATAAATTTTTCAATTGAAAGCAATACCATCAAGCTGAATTCAATATCTTATTTATCCACTTTGTATCACCTTCTTTTAATAGTTAGAAGACAGACATCCTTTTCTGTGGTTTTACTGCTCAGCCCCAAAACCAGAATAACATATATAAACAACAATCCACTAAAATATTGTGTAATGGTTAAATTTTGCCCATTATGAACATAAATGTATCTGTATCTGAATAATGACGATGTACTGGAAACAAGAATTCCATGTTCACCGTAAAAATTTAAATTCAAGAACTAAGCCACCATCCTTCCTTCTTCTCATGCTTCCATCCTTTCTCATTTGTCAATGACAGTAAAAATGGAAGTACTCATAAACTTATTAAATGAAGACAGACATACACTTCTATTATTTTTCATTCTTACGTATCAGTAGCTAAAGATGATCTGTAATGAGGCAAATGGACCCAAAAAGATTCAGTAAGTCTGAGCTTCTTAAATGTTGATTTATAAATAAAAACTTGCTTTAAATAACATATTAATGCTTAAAAGTATTGAACTCCGAAGCCTACCTGGAGTTCAGGAAATATGGAACAATAATAATTTGTTTTCTGCACGCAGAATAACAAACCCATTTCTGAGATTTTCCCCTGAAAATATATTTCAACCTCATACAAACCTTTTGATTAATGAGTTGAAATCAGAGACTTGTATAGGAAATCCTCAAAGATAGAGCATAGCCAACAATCTGTTATAACATCAAAAAGGGCTCAGTGGGAGATATCCCTTATCATATGCCTGCATTTTCATATTGATAATGCAGTTATTTAAAATTGGGGGATAACTGTTCTATTTGAAAAGAACCTGTTTAATTTCTATCTGATAGTTCTTATTTTTCAATCATACATTTTAAACAATTTCCTTACAATTTACCCTTTAAAGACAAAATACTTTTCAATTCTTCAGCTAAGAATATTCTTTTCTGCATAAAAATAATGCCTAAATAATTTGTTGTTTTTACATACAAAAAAAAATGTCATGTCACATTTCAAGTGACACCAGAGGAATCATGAAAATCTTTGAAAACCCTTTAAAAATGTAATTCATCCTCTCTTTCTTCCACTGACATTTTTCATTTGAAAAGGGTTCAGACTCAATCAAACAGTGACTCCTTATCTATACCTGTGGATTTACAAGCAGGTCTGTCTTTTAATGGATTAAGAACTACAAACTTAGGGCAAGTCATGAAGTGATACCCAAATATCTCCGAAGTTTCCAAGGTGTCTTTGACTATGCATCAAAATTTTAAGCAGGACAAAAATAGGTTTATGAGCTCTTAAAGATGGCTATAACAGAAAGTCCAGCAACTGTTCAAGCTCTCAAGTCAATCTCTTCAACTCTGTTAGACAAACTAACAGATCTCAGGCAAATCTCAGTCTCCTTTCTAGTCTATCAAGATGTTAGACATTATTTTGGGGTTTGTGAAATTCTTTCTGCTGCTGAAACAGTTAAATAAAAATATTCATTTATTCAGAGCAGCTTTTCAGAAAACTGGGCTTCCCTTGTAGCTCAGTCAGTAAAGAATCTGCCTGCAGTACAGAAGACCTGAGTTTGATCCCTGGGTTGGGAAGATCCCCTGGAGAAGGAAATGGCAACCCACTCCAGTATCCTTGCCTGGAAAATCTCATGGACACAGGAGCCTGGTGGGCTGCAGTCCACGGGGTTGCAAAGAGTCAGGTACAACTGAGCGACTAACACTTACTTTCAGAAAACTGCAAGCACATTGCAAAATAATTAGCATTTATACACTACCATGCCTACATAGTTCAATGAAAGCAACAGAAATATGATGGAAGCTTTATTTCCTTGAGTATAATATTTTTAATTTTTTCAAAGTCTAATAAGAGCCATGAAATAGAGGAAGTACCATGTACTACAATAAGATTACATTTTAGTTCCTCTACCAAATAGTCAGCTGATGGCCATGAATAAATTCTATGTTTTCTGAATCTTTGGTTTGTCATTGTTAAACGGGTTTGTCACTTACTACTTAATATGGAGTCCATGACACCATGATTTTCTTTCTCCAGATGTGATATATTATGAGAGGTAGAAAGAACACTGAGATGGTGGGTCAAAGACTCAGGTCTTAGAACTAGCTTATCATAAAAGGAATGTTCGACTTGAAAAGATGAGAGATTTCAAAATAAAGAAAGCAAAGTTCCCTTTTCATTGGATTTGCTTACTTATTCTTTTTTTTTGCATCCATTCATTAATTTATTCATCCATTTATTCTACTAATATTTATTAGTTACACTCAGGCATAAAGCAACAAACAAAGCAGATTTAGAGCCTGGATATGTTTGAGGAAATGTAATCCATAAGGTTTGGGAAGTTGAAGCCATAGAATTTAGTATTATTTTTACATTTTAGGAATTAGAAAAGGAGAAATCCAGCAATGATGTTCTGGGGATTTGGCAGGGGCAGATGGATCAATGGCCATATACCTATTGAGACAAGGCACTCAGGGAAAAAAAAAAAAAAAAAGATCTAAGGTTAAGATGAGGGATCATAGCTTGGAAATACTGGGGCCAAAGTGGCTCTGTAAGGAAGGCAAGAGGTGATTTGGGGTGGGTTAGGTGGCCAAGCCTGTGACTTGGAAGCAAGGTCTTGACTAGAGTGAAAAATGTTAGCATTTATTCATTAAGACCAGCTTGTATATGGTAATAAAATTCATAGAATTGTTGATCTAGAAGAGAGTGTCAATGGCACCCCACTCCAGTACTCTTGCCTGGAAAATCCCATGGATGGAGGAGCCTGGTAGGCTGCAGTCCATGGGGTTGCAAAGAGTTGTACACGACTGCGTGACTTCACTTTCACTTTTCACGTTCATGCATTGGAGAAGGAAATGGTAACCCACTCCAGTGTTCTTGCCTGGAGAATCCCAGGGACGGGGGAGCCTGGTGGGCTGCCGTCTATGGGGTCACACAGAGTCAGACACGACTGAAGTGACTTAGCAGCAGTAGCAGTAGAAGAGAGTGTAACATGATAAAACAATAAGATTGAGGGTAGAGATCCAAGAATTTTCAAAAGGCAGAGAGATGGAGGAGCAGGCACAGAATATTTAAGAGAAGTGTAAGAAAACAGAAAAAAGGGAAGAAAGTGGACATGGTACCATAGCATCCAATGGACTGAGAATTTAAAGGAGGAAGGATCAATCAGGTAACCTGAACATTTATGTAAGTAAGAAAAGGACTGGGGAAATTCCTTTTGATGGGATGGAGACCATGGGTGTCTGGGATGAAAGGAGTGTTTTAGAATAGGAGGCCAGCACATGGATCAGAGCAGGTTCAAAATCAAATTAGAGAAAAATGGAACAAGTTGTGTGATCCTGACCAAGTCCCTAACCCTCTGAACTTCAGTTTCTTCAAACCAAAAAGTAATTACAATATCTTTCTCATATGGTTGCTGTGAGGATTCACTCAGATAACATGTGCAAAGTACCTAATAAACATTTACTATTTCACCACCAAGAAAATGAAGCACTTCTAAAAGCATGTCCACATACTTCCATCATCACATGTAGCCATTCAGTGTCTGTGGTCACATTCCTTCTTTAACACCTCTATCCAAAACACTCTCCATACCTTGATTTTTACCTTTCCTTTAAATATCTCCTGGATTCACATTTCTTATCCGCATTTCCCGGTTTTGTTTGCTTGCTTGTTTGTTTTTTGTTTTCTATCAACTCAGATGTACAGGACCAACCAGCCTCAATTCACTCTACAGCTCTGATTTGGGCTCCAAATCCTTGCCAAGATAAACTTAAACTCCACTTTCATCATGTTATTCATTTGTGCAAGTCCCTTCACTGCTTCCTTTAGACCATCCAACTTGAACATCTATGCCTGAATCCTAATACCACCACAGCGCTGCTCCACAGAGTCTGCTTGACTGCCTATTTGCTCTCCAGAATTTCTTCTTCTCTCCAGTCAAGTAACTCTTCATCACACCTTCCTCCTCGTCTAGCTTAACTCCCACACCTTCCTGAGAATTGTTGTGGCTACCTGGCAGACACAACATCATCCTGGCTGCCCTGATAAATCCTACTAATGTTGCAAGATTAAAGTTATTCTCTTTCACCAAACAATTCTGAACTCCACAATAAACTGAGCTCTCCTCTCCTAATTCTCCCATAACATTTACAGTCCACACAGTTTTGCATTTAATTATTCCCTAGTGGTTTCCCTTGGATAACTCCTTTCACCTCAACAGGATTATATGCATCTTGAACTCCAGATGTATTTTTTATTTCTGTTTATTCTATGGTAATTAATATAGTTTGTGATGCAATAATTGCAAAATACAAACGGAACATCATTGATTGGATGAGACTTTTCATAAGCTCATAGACCTAATTGTACTACAGTTAAAAGTTGATTTTAAAAACAAACAAACAAAAAGGCTGTCAATATATGTCTGCTCTTTGTATTACAACAATCATACATTTCATTTGTTCAACATTTTATTGCACTAACTACATTACCTTGTGTGTGAAACATGGAGTAGGACAAAAACATTCTTTTTTTCTGCACAGTTCATATTTTTGCAGCTACTCTTCAAAAAGAAGCCCACTTTTAAAAATTATTTTTAACATGCTGGGTAAGTTCACACAAAATATTTGAGACACATAGGATGGACTAATCAATTTTGGTAAAAGATAATATTGTTAGTGCTGAGGGCTGTTTCTCTTATCTTCTTGATAATGCATACTTTTAAAAGTCTGTGATTACTCAAAGACTTATGATAGCTTCACTTAAAAAAAAAAGCCCTAAGTCAGAAATCACTACCAAACATACTGCAGCTTTTAAGATATCAACCCACTTTTTTTTTGTTCAAATAAAAGAAATTTACTGTGGAAAGAAAACTTAAAATCAAGAGAGATACCCTCAAATCTTTCTTTATTGAAGGTGCTATCAAGTCAATGCTTTGTTTCCTTTTAATAGAGTCCTTTTGATGCCTCATTAAAGAGCAAAGTATATGAAAACTGTAGCATACCAAAGGGGAACAGACAAGATGTGGGCATTTTAGCATAATTATCAGCAATCATGCTTCAACTGAATTCAGCATTAAGTTGATGGCATAAATGTATATGGTATTTACGGGACATCCCTTAACTCCAGGCTCAGATTTCAAAGAAGAAGATGGTTGCAAGTAAATGAGATGACAGAAGATCCTATTTCATTTGCTGAAAATAAACTTTGGATTGATTTGAACTTGGTTTTAAATATATAACCAAATTTTAAAGCAGACCACATGAATTAGCTCATAATGTTTATCAGGCCTTACTATAGCACAAGGCTATAGCGTCAGAACCCATATTTATATTTTCTTCATGGTTGGAAAACATTATACATCATGGTATCAAACATGGACAGCCCCGAAGTCATGCTGAGTTCAAAAAGCGCTCAAAGATTCTAAAAATCTCAAAACATTTTCAAAGTCAGCCAAGGTGGCTGAAGTATGGCAGAGCTCTTGCTATTTTATGGTTTAACCATTTGACAGCTGCCTGCCAGATACATAAGAGGGCTAGGCGATCATTTCACTGCTGATTATCTTCACAGCCAAACTGCAGTCTTGCTACTTTGTGTGTTTCCTCAGGCATTAATAACAGCATGTTTCATCTGCATTTTAAGACAAATAGTGCCATTTACACTATACTCTGTTGATCCATCTCAAAGCATGGTTTGGCACAGGGAATGATGGTTCTTGGTTAACAGCTACAAATCGCTTTCTAGGGATACCTTTTCTAATTTTCCTTCTCAATTTTTGAGTCATACAGTCATAACACACACTAAACTACAGTTTTGAACATAAACTTGAAATACGACGTTCCCTATTCAAGTACTCCAGTCAAACCCTGATAAATCAGGCTAGCCATGCCGTGATCTTATCCCTTCTGACTCTTTAATAAATCGAACCTTGTAACTTCGTACTGTTGGAAGTTGTCACTAAATGAAATTGTGACCTTATCCGGCGCATGAACTTATCCTGCTGACAACTACATTTATTGTGTGGATAAGAAAGGGAAAAAAAGAAGGGAAAAGAATAAAGAAAAAAATGAGATATTTGATAATTCTGATCTTAGCCATATGTAACTCTAACAGATGGGATCTTTTTGATGTTCCATTAATGATTTGCCAAAGATGAGTCTCTACTTAGAGAAAAATGCTCACCCTAGGTAAGTGCTAGGGGCACTGCAGATGGTATTAAAAGTGCATGAAGAGGTACTAGGTGACAGCAGAGAATCAGAAGCTATTAGTGTAACACAAAGAGCCCTGAATTAGCTTGTAATTGCACTGGAAAAGATAACATAATGGTGGTGGCAAAATAGAAACATTCTCTTTTCATGCAATGCATTCAGTACCTAAAACTAAAACAAGACACTGGAATTGTCTGAAACGTAGAAAGTTAATTCACTGCATTTCTTAAGAATACAAAACACACCCTTTGGCTACAGTTTCTAAAAACTCATAGAAAAATCAACGTGTATAGCATTAAGAAGCAAATTTACATGCATATGCTACCAGATACGGGCATGTATTTACTAACTCAGGAACCTTTTGCTTTCCCATTCTAGCTGGCATTCAGGATTCATTCTGAAGCTATTATATGTCTGAATATTCTATCTTAAGACCCACTGGAATCTATAAATTATCATCTTTCAGATAGATAAAAGGAGGTAAAATATGGTTCTAGGTAGTACTATTACTGGTAATAAAGTACACAATTCAAGATGTTTTTAAAAACAAAACTGGGATCTGAAATAACTAAAAAACCTCTACCTGCCTGTTCACATATAAAAATAAGTTTCATACACAGAGACCACGTTCAAGACTGAGAGAAAGAAACTGCTGTATTCTGCCCTTTGTTCTATGGTCTATTTATATGAAGCAAAACCTAGCTCATCCCAGGTGTCTGAAACTATTCACTTGGAGTGTGACTAACTCTTGCAACTGTTTGGAAAAGTCACTGGAAGGAAGAGCTGCAGTTTCTGGACATTGTTCAGCTGCTGAAAGGAGGAGGAGGAGTTGGCACTCTTTCGCTCAAGAAACCTGGCACAGGAGGCTTCTTCGCTGCCAGAACCCCCTCTGACCTTTCAGACACCACTCCTTGTCACAGGCCGACCCACCACCACTTCCTGATTCAAATCCTGAGACACAGAGGGAGGGTATGCTTTGGGAGGTACAGTTAGGGAGGAACAGCCTTGGTTGTGAGAGGTCTGGGCGAGCAGACAGAGGAAACAGCAGCGGAGGAGCAAAAGTCAGAAGTCTCTATCGGCAGGAGGTCCATAGAAGGGTCAGGGCCTGCAGAGCGCTGGTCAGAGAGGCGTGTTCTCTCCACGAGGACAAACTCTAAAGGAGAAACTTTGGGTAAAAATAAACCGTAAGCTCCTGTTCGACAAAAAGCAGCAAGGGATAGCTTTTAAAGCATATTTAATATCGAACACTGGTAGACCTCATTGTGATTCCAGGTCGGGAAAATCCCCTGGAGAAGGGATAGGCTACCCACTCCAGTTCTCCTGGGCTCCCCTGGTGGCTCACATGGTAAGAATCCTCCTGCAATGTGGGAGACCTGGGTTCGATCCCTGGGTTGGGAAGATCTCCTGGAGGAGGGCATGGCAACCCGCTCCAGTATTCTTGCCTGGAGAATCCCCATGGACAGAGGAGCCAGGCGGGCGACAGTCCATGGGATCGCAGAGAGTCAGATGCAACTCAGCAAAGCACAGACCTCATTGATATTTAAGGTTCCAAATTTAAGGCAACATTTCTTTTTGTCTGTTAAAGTTCCATGTTTTCTCATAGTTACATTTTTTAATTTAGAAGATGATATTTGGCACACAATGGAATTTTTCACAAGTCATTGCTGATACTTGAAGATCACTGCCTTATGAAGTATACTGGAGCCAACTGGGAGGCTCACTGGGAAAGAATCCGACTGCCAATGCAAGAGACTCAGGAGACTCAGGATCAATCCCTGGGTTGGGAGGATCCCCTTGAGTAGGAAATGGCAACCCTCCCCTCTCCAACACTCTTGCCTGGGAAATTCCATGGACAGAGGAACCTGGTGGGCTACAGTCCAAAGGGTCATAAAGAATCAAATATGAACGAGTCAATGAGCATGCCTTATGAGGTGTATATTGACATTTATTAATCCGGATACCAGACCATGGAACACCAGACCACCTGACCTGAGAAATCTGTATGCAGGTCAGGAAGCAAGTTAGAACTGGACATGGTACAACAGACTGGTTCCAAATTGGAAAAGGAGTACATCAAGGCTGTATATTGTCACCCTGCTAATTTAACTTACATGGAGAGTAAATCATGAGAAACGTTGGGCTGGATGAAGCACAAGCTTGAATCAGGACTGCCAGGAGAAATACCAATAACCTTAGATATGCAGATGACACCACCCTTACGGCAGAAAGTGAAGAAGAACTAAAGAGCCTCTTGATGAAAGTGAAAGAGGAGAGTGAAAAAGTTGGCTTAAAGCTCAACATTCAGAAAACTAAGATCATGGCATCTGGTCCCATCACTTCATGGGAAATAGATGGGGAAACAGTGGAAACAGTGACAGACTTTATTTTCTTGGACTCCAAAATCACTGCAGATGGTGACTGCAGCCATGAAATTAAAAGATGCTTACTCCTTGGAAGAAAAGTTACGACCAACCTAGACTGCATATTAAAAAGCAGAGACATTACTTTGCTGACAAAGGTCCGTCTAGCCAAAGCTATGGTTTTTCCAGTAGTCGTGTATGGATGTGAGAGTTTGGACTATAAAGGAAGCTGAGCACTGAAGAATTGATGCTTTTGAACTGTGGTGTTGGAGAAGACTCTTGAGAGTCCCTTGGACAGCAGGGAGATCCAATCAGTTCATCCTAAAGGAAATCAGTCCTGAATATTCATTGGAAGGACTGATGCTGAGGCTGAAATTCCAACACTTTGGCCACCTGATGCAAAGAACTGACTCATTTGAAAACACCCTGATGCTGGGAAAGATTGAAGGCAGGTGGAGAAGGGGACGACAGAGGATATTATGGCTGGATGGCATCACTGACTCAATGGACATGAGGTTGAATAAACTCTGGGAGTTGGTGATGGACAGGGAGACCTGGTGCACTACAGTCCATGGGATCGCAAAGAGTCAGACACAACTGAGTAACTGAACTGAACCCAGATACAGTCATGCTTTTAACATTGTGAGATGGTATAGACAGAGATGAAAGAAAATGTATTGACAAGATTTAACAGGTAAACATTCTTATGTATCAATTGTGATTAGGATGAGTTTTGCCTGGAAGGAAAAATCTACATGAAGCTCCACGTGGGGATTGGAGGTAACAATATGAGAGAACGAAGAGAAGGCAAAATAATCTGACAAATGAACAAATAACATGGGAATTATAGCATTATTGTGAAACCCTTTAGTATACTTCAAGGAAGTAACAGTGTCCTGCCAAGTACTCTCAGTCAAAGAAGACTACAGAAGATTGTTCTAAAAGTGATATTCCATTACATACTTTACTTTTTTTTATTCTGAGAACAAATGTCATTTAAAAAAAGTTTTTAAAAAGAAATAGAAAACAATTACGAAGAGAATAAAAATTTAACATGTTACCAATGAATATAAATCTGAGGATACTTGAGTTCACATCTAACACTACTGCCACCACAGCACATATAATATTGAAGTGTTTTATGGCTCAGCAGGTATGTAATCTGCCCACAGTGCAGGAGCCCACAAGAGACATGGGTTCAATTCCTGGTATAGGAAGATCCCTGGAGCGGGAAATGGCAACCCACTTCAGTACACTCACCTGAAAAATCCCATAGTCAGAGGACCTGGTGGGCTACAGTACAAAGGGTCGCAAAGAGTTGGACATGACTGAGCACATGAAGCCTTGATGTGGGTCCCCAAACTGGGGAGAATAAATCTTGTGCACTGACCATGAATGCATTATCTATATCAGCCACTTAATTCTCTTATTGTATGGCTTCTTCAAGAAATACAATATATGTATGTTAAGTGTTAGTTGTTCAGTCGTGTCTGACTCTTTGCAACCCCATGGACTGCAGCCCACTAGGCTCCTCTATCCATGGAATTCTCCAGGCAAGAATACTGGACTGGGTTGCCATTCCCTTGTTCAGATGTAGGGATCGAACCTGGGTCTCCCACATTACAGGCGGATTCTTTAGTGTCTGAGCCACCAGGGAAACCCACAATGTATGTATATATTTTTAAATTTGAAAATGCCTTTAGTCTACAGAAAGATTTACTATGAAGGCTATAATACAGGCACAAAGATTTCATTTCTAAACCTTGAACTCATTGCTAAAGATATTTTTAGTTTCAGATAATACTTTAAAAAATGTAATTCCTAAAGATCAAGCAAGCTGCAGTCATTTACTCATAATTCTGGAGTCTTTTATTAATGCTTGTATATACTCACAGTTGTATATACTCTTAAGTTACATGTAACAGACCAGAGTAATCTTGCCAAAAGCAGCCTCCTTGACACTGACTTTTTGGGAGGTGCATATAGTCCATCTCTCTATGTTGTGAAGGCCTTAGATCTCTAGTATATGACCCAAAATACTCACCATCAGTATTATGTTTAAAAATTTATCATCTTTTGAAGTCTGTCTCTCATTTCCTTATAAACATTTCCCTGATTCATATAGCCTCTGCGTGGCAGAAAATCAGAGGGGATCTCTTCCTTTGAACTCCCAGAGTATTTTATTTTAGCTCTAGTAATTTTTTTTTTTTTTTACAATTTTCTTCCATGTAATAGTGATTTGTGTGTATTCATTATCACTGTACATGGAACATTCTAGATTACCCCACAGTGTTTTTACCTGGTAAGGCTGCAGAAATTATAAATGTGTGTGTGTATGTTCACTGTTTTGGGTTAAATGATTATTTTAAAGAAACAATAATTCTTGCACATTCATAATATTTCACTTTATAACACATATTAATAAGAAGTTTGTAGAATAGGCATTATTATTATGATTATTTTATCATTTTACCATCATAGCCATTGGGCTTTTTAACTCAGAGCTGAAGCAACTAGTTACAGAATTAGTACTTTTGTAGGATTTCAACCCTAGTTTTCTGAACCTCTCATGTTGATCTCACTTTATCAGGCTGCCTCTTTTTAAAAATTTTAATGACTTAACTAGGTGGAAGGATAGTCTTCAAGCACCAGTGTCATATCAGCAGCCATTAGAGTGGATTCATGTATAAGATTAGCTGCCAGTCAGTTTGGGAAGCAGAATGTGAATGCCTGAAGGAAGGGGCCACAGGGTGAGTTTTGAAGGAGGCAAGGTGGTAGAAATATTAAACAAACAAGTCACTGGGAAAGCAATACAGAGAGAAGAGTGACAAAAGTATTGTTTGATTATGAGTTCACAATAAACATTTACATTTCCGTCCCACAAATTTCAGATAGAAGAAATCAAAGATACATGGTTTTAAAACAGTGAAATATCCCCCACCTCTCCCCTCTTCACAACAGCCCCTGACTATCATTCCTCAGAGAAAGTATTCTGTTACTGAATAAACTAAAATTAAAAAATTGATCACCTGATTAAATATACCAAGTCATTATTAGCATATGAAATAATATAAACTTTTCTTTCTAAGAACATGAAGTGTATAAGGCATTTTGAACATTCCAAAACAATTTCCCATCTTTTCATTTGGTTGATAGCATTTTCTCTGAAGAGAACTTTCTGATGTGAAATTATACGCAGTGATTGCAAACTAGAAAATCTGGTGCCTTCACATTCTCCAACTTGTAAAATATTTCTATATATACACACACACATATGTGTGTGTGTATCTGTTATTCTTCTCTTCAATTCCTCTCGCCTTTCCTTGGATCATTCCCTTTCCAACATGAATGTGGGATATAGAAATACCAGATCTTGAAGAAGGAAGCAAGGGAGAGAACAAGGAAAGAAAACAGGCAGGCAGGCTGGCTGATAATACTCAAGAGCGTAGTTTCCACAAACTCAGACATCACTGTGCAGAACTAAGGTTTAAGCCTTTCCTCCACATAAAAGCAAATGCCTCTGACTAAATCATTTCTGTGGAGTGACCTCTAATAAGAAGTTTTACATATGCTCATTTGGAGCATGGCCCAATAGACCTACAAGAGATCACCAAGCATTCAGTTCAGTTCAGTCGCTCAGTCGTGTCCGACTCTTTGCGACCCCATGAATCGCAGCACGCCAGGCCTCCCTGTCCATCACCAACTCCCGGAGTTCACTCAGACTCAAGTCCATCGAGTCAGTGATGCCATCCAGCCATCTCATCCTCTATCGTCCCCTTCTCCTCCTGCCCCCAATCCCTCCCAGCATCAGAGTCTTTTCCAGTGAGCCAACTCTTCGCATGATGTGGCCAAAGTACTGGAGTTTCAGCTTTAGCATCATTCCTTCCAAAGAAATCCCAGGGCTGATCTCCTTCAGAATGGACTGGTTGGATCTCCTTGAAGTCCAAGGGACTCTCAAGAGTCTTCAACACCAAGCATTAAACATCTGCAATTATTGGAATCTAGGACTATTTTTATTCATAAAACCTCACTCAACTAAACTTCATTTATAGAAGTATTTTCTCATTCAAAATTATTTGTTGAACACATAATGTCAAGCAGGATGATGGATACTGGAGATATAAACATGAATCATATGTAGATCTTTTCCTTATGTGACTCATTCTGATGGTTGTGTGGTAATTAGCATCTAACACATGAAGCTTTTTGATAAAGGAAAGAGATACAATATGACCAGCAAGAAGAAAAGTCTCCTATGTCAGCTCAGATTCGGAATGACAACTCAGAGGTGTGAAAGCTGGCAAAAGACAGTATAAATCATCTTTTTTCTTTAATAGATCATAAATAATTTATTTCAAAAATGAATACAATACAGCATTAACATGAGCATTTAAACACATTTTTTATGTTACAGGGCATCCCAGGTTGTTCAGATGGTAAAGGATCTGCCTACAATGCAGACAACCTGGGTTCCATCCCTGGGTCGAGAGGATGCCCTGGAGGGGGCATGGTAACCCACTCCAGTATTCTTGCTTGGTGAATCCCATAGATAGAGGAACTACTTGCAAGGCAGACGTTCAGTAAACTAGAAAGCACTGCCTTGAGTTAAAATTACGACCAAATCAGAAGAAACAAATGACTGGAATTGGTGGTAAAAAACGTTAAAGACCACAGACATTGTAAATGATGGTAAGTTTTTATTGTTCAATATTGCAAGTGAGTTAATTTTAGACAAAATATTTCTTAAAAGTCTTGGAATAGAACTTGTACGTTCATCTTAAATATTACTGGCCCTTTCTTATAAATTATTTTCAATATTAGAATATTTTACTTCACTCTTTTTTGTAATTTCATACAAAATCCTGAAATCGAGATAATAATACTAAAAGTTACCACTTTAAGCACTACAGATCAGAGATGTAAGCTCATGTGCAAGTGTATCTTCTCTAGAAATGTACGCATCTATCACTGTTTATAGTGACTACAGGTAGAAGGGACCCTTTTCATCACTTGTTCCTTGACAGATCACTTGACAGACCAGGTGAAGTAATCTACAGACACTCATCAACTTACAATGGATCAATTTAGGATTTTTATCTTTACGATGATGCGAAAGCAAAATGCACTCAGTAGAAATCATACTTCGAACGCTGATATCTCTTCCCAGGCTAGTAATGTGCCATTTGATAATCATACTCTCTTTCTCGTGATGCTGGGTAGCAAGCTACAGCTTGAAGTCAGCTATGAGATCATGAAGGTAAACAACTATTAATATTCTGTACCGACAGAACCACTTTACTTTCAGTACAGTTCAGTTCAGTCGCTCAGTCATGTCCGACTCTTTGCGACCCCATGAATTGCAGCATGCCAGGCCTCCCTGTCCATCACCAACTCCCGGAGTTCACCCAGACACACGTCCATCGAGTCAGTGATGCCATCCAGCCATCTCTTCCTCTGTCTTCCCCTTCTCCTCCTGCCCCCAGTCCCTCCCAGCATCAGAGTCTTTTCCAATGAGTCAACTCTTTGCATGAGGTGGCCAAAGTACTGGAGTTTCAGCTTTAGCATCATTCCTTCCAAAGAAATCCCAGGGCTGATTTCCTTCAGAATGGACTGGTTGGATCTCCTTGCAGTCCAAGGGATTCTCAAGAGTCTTCTCCAACACTACAGTTCAAAAGCATCAATTCTTCGGCGCTCAGCCTTCTTCACAGTCCAACTTTCACATCCATACATGACCACAGGAAAAACCATAGCCTTGACTAGACGAACCTTTGTTGGCAAAGTAATGTCTCTGCTTTTGAATATGCTATCTAGGTTGGTCATAACTTTCCTTCCAAGGAGTGTCTTTTAATTTCATGGCTGCAGTCACCATCTGCAGTGATTTTGGAGCCCCCCAAAATAAAGTCTGACACTGTTTCCACTGTTTCCCCATCTATTTCCCATGAAGTGATGGGACGAGAGGCCATGATCTTCGTTTTCTTAATGTTGAGCTTTAAGCCAACTTTTTCACTCTCCACTTTCACTTTCATCAAGAGGCTTTTTAGTTCCTCTTCACTTTCTGCCATAAGGGTGGTGTCATCTGCATATCTAAGGTGATTGATATTTCTCCCAGCAATCTTGATTCCAGCTTGTGCTTCTTCCAGCCCAGCATTTCTCATGATGTACTCTGCATATAAATTAAATAAGCAGGGTGACAATATACAACCTTGGCGAAATCCTTTTCCTATTTGGAACCAGTCTGTTGTTCCATGTCCAGTTCTAACTGTTGCTTCCTGACCTGCATACAGATTTCTCAAGAGGCAGGTCAGGTGGTCTGGTATTCCCATCTCTCAGAATTTTCCACAGTTTACTGTGATCCACACAGTTAAAGGCTTTGGCATAGTCAATAAAGCAGAAATAGATGTTTTTCTGGAACTCTCTTGCTTTTTTGATGATCCAGCGGATGTTGGCAATTTGATCTCTGGTTCCTCTGCCTTTTCTAAAACCAGCTTGAACATCTGGAAGTTCACGGTTCACATATTGCTGAAGCCTGGCTTGGAGAATTTTGAGCATTTCTTTACTAGCGTGTGAGATGAGTGCAATTGTGCGGTAGTTTGAGCATTCTTTGGCACTGCCTTTCTTTGGGATTGGAATGAAAACTGACCTTTTCCAGTCCTGTGGCCACTGCTGAGTTTTCCAAATTTGCTGGCATATTGAGTGCAGCACTTTCACAGCATCATCTTTCAGGATTTGGAATAGCTCAACTGGAATTCCATCACCTCCACTAGCTTTGTTTGTAGTGATACTTTCTAAGGCCCATTTAACTTCACATTCCAGGATGTCTGGCTCTAGGTCAGTGATCACACCATCGTGATTATCTGCATTGTGAAGATCTTTTTTGTACAGTTCTTCTGTGTATTCTTGCCATCTCTTCTTAATATCTTCTGCTTCTGTTAGGTCCATACCATTTCTGTCCTTTATCGAGCCCATCTTTGCATGAAATGTTCCCTTGGTATCTCTAATTTTCTTGAAGAGATCTCTAGTCTTTCCCATTCTGTTGTTTTCCTCTATTTCTTTGCATTGATTGCTGATGAAGGCTTTCTTATCTGTCCTTGCTACTCTTTGGAACTCTGCATTCAGATGCTTATATCTTTCCTTTTTTCCTTGCTTTTCACTTCTCTTCTTTTCACAGCTATTTGTAAGGCCTCCCCAGACAGCCATTTTGCTTTTTTGTATTTCTTTTCCATGGGGATGGTCTTGATCCCTGTCTCCTGTACAATGTCACGAGCCTCATTCCATAGTTCATCAGGCACTCTATCTATCAGATCTAGGCCCCTAAATCTATTTCTCACTTCCACTGTATAATCATAAGGGATTTGATTTAGGTCATATCTGAATGGTCTAGTGGTTTTCCCTACTTTCTTCAATTTAAGTCTGAACTTGGCAATAAGGAGTTCATGATCTGAGCCACAGTCAGCTCCTGGTCTTGTTTTTGCTGACTGTATAGAGCTTCTCCATCTTTGGCTGCAAAGAATATAATCAATCTGATTTCGGTGTTGACCATCTGGTGATGTCCATGTATAGAGTCTTCTCTTGTATTGTTGGAAGAGGGTGTTTGTTATGACCAGTGCATTTTCTTGGCGAAACTCTATTAGTCTTTGCTCTGCTTCATTCCGTATTCCAAGGCCAAATTTGCGTTACTCTAGGTGTTTCTTGACTTCCTACTTTTGCATTCCAGTCCCCTATAATGAAAAGGACATCTTTTTTGGGTGTTAGTTCTAAAAGGTCTTGTAAGTCTTCATAGAACCGTTCAACTTCAGCTTCTTCAGCGTTACTGGTTGGGGCATAGACTTGGATTACTGTGATATTGAATGGTTTGCCTTGGAAACGAACAAAGATCATTCTGTCATTATGAGATATTCGGCATTTCACTATAAAATAGTTTTGGGGGTTAATTTTTTCCAACCAGAGGCTAACGTAAGTGTTTTGAGCACCCTGAAGGTAGGCAGGCCAAGCTATGACATTGGGTACTAAGTGCATTTTTGACTTACTCTATTTTCAAACTTTCAATGGGTTTGTCAGTCTGTAACTCCATTGTATGTGAGTCAAGGAATATCTATATTCTCTAACAGGTGAACACATCCAGAACTAATGGTAGGATTTTTGATATCAGAATCCCCCACCCAGAAACAACCACATCTATCTAAACTGTGTTTTTGATGCAAGAAGTCAACTGCCGTTCTTTCTTTAAAAATGTAGGTTTAAGTCATTATTATTTGATAATTATATATAAGAATACTCACATAATGAACACTATTAAAATTAAAGGATATTTGTAAAACTCTATCATGTAAATGAATAGAGTGAAAGTCGCTCAGTCATGTCCGACTCTTTGCGACCCGATGGACTATACAGTCCATGGAATTCTTCAGGCCAGAACACTGGAGTGGGTAGCCGTTCCCTTCTCCAGAAGATATTCCCAACCCAGGGATTGAACCCAGATCTCCTGCATTGCAGGCGGATTCTTTACCAGCAAAGCCACCAGAGAAGCCCAAGAATACCGGAGTGGGTGGCCTATCCCTTCTCCAGCAGCTCTTCCCTACCCACGAATTGAACCAGGGTCTGCTGCACTGCAGGTGGATTCTTTACCAACTGAGCTATCAGGTAAGCCCCAAAATGAACAGATGTTGTCCATAAATACCAAGAATTTTTGTAAATAAATATTAGAGGTTAGAAAGTCTGTTTGGAGTAATGAACAATACATCCGTCAAATATATATAAACATTGGTGACATATTCAAAAAGGCTTTTTTTTAAAAGATGGATATAAATGTAAAGATAACTTGCACTAAGCTATTAAATATATGTTATGTCTGATTTTCTCTTTAGCTTCACTAACTTAATTAAAACCATAGATAATAAATCGTATTCTGTAGCTTCATTTTAGTTTCTTTATATTATTCATCTTAAATATTAGTTATCTAGAATAGAGTTAAAATATAATAGATATTGAACTATGGAAATAATTAAGCACAGTGTTAACTAGAGTCAAAGTAACAATTTTCCATTGCTAAGAGCATAGGCTTAAGTACTCTACTTTCAATTTGTAGTAATAATCTGTAATATTTTCTCCCTCACTGTGCATGTGTTCCACAATTGTGAATTTTCTTGTATGATGAATTGGACCAAGGAAAGGAAACCATGACACTTTTATGAGCATATTGGGAAATAATTGCATATAGAGATAATAAGGAGATGGCCAATAGAACATTATTAAATTAGATTTGACAAATTCTTACAATGATTTCATAAATCATCAAGAACAGGGATTATATACACTCTTAGGATTCAAAAATACAGATGATATGGGGAAAAAATGCATTGATTATCTTGAGCACCAGCCTGTATTCTTAGTGTACCCACTGACTTGCTATTATTTCCCATGGGTATCAGTTTAATTTCCTACTTGTTCTTCCTAAGTTTGTTGTGAACACAAGGCAAAAGGTGAAAGACTCAATGCGATGTCTGGTACACAGAAAGTGTTCAACAAATGTTATAAATTTTATCTTAGTATTTTTAAATTGAGAGTAAATGGATAAAATGAGAGAAGGAAAATGAAGTATATGGATAAAAACTACTCGCATTTTATATGCAGACTTGCTTGATCATCAGAATTACTTCAACTAAGATGAGCTTCCACCCTGAACCATTTTCACTCCAGATGTAGAAAAATGAGAGGCATAAAAGACCATACTGGATCCAAAAGATGCCAGGAAGAGCCCCCAGAGGTGATGGAGAGCTTCAGCCCATAGTAACCCACACTGCTATTCTGATTACTTCATAGCTAAGCCAGGCTGAGGTCTGTAGTTGTGAAGTTTAACATCAAAGGTGAGTTACCAATTCCATTTCTAGATAACCAGGATTAACTGCTCCACTGACATTATTCTGACAATATAGAATTCCAGATAGGAGAAAATAAGGAATATGCTTATATCTCTATGAAAAAAAATTGAACAATCATATATAAAACAATGGAAAATATTTATCCTATTTTACTATCATTGTTAGATTTTTTCATTTCCCCCCTCAAGTGTTCTCGATTATAAAATTATCAGGATATATTCATAATATTTACTGAGTGCTTATTTTTGTGCCAGAGACTATATGGAGTCCTTTACTTAATGTTCTCACCCTCACAGCAAAGCTAACAGGAGCAACAGAGAAGTAAACTGATGCTCATGGTAAACCACTTAAACGAAAGTAGAAGTACTTTTATTAGCTATCATTATCTTTTTCTGAATATTGGGTCTTATTTTTTCTAAATATTTAGAGTAGATATATATACTACTTTCTTTTCCTTTTTAACTTAGAATAATTTTACTCAAACTGTTGCAATCAAATGAGTCACAACAGGTGGGGAGAGAAGCTGATTCAAGATTAAAGAATAGCTATGATTATCTACTGGAGAAGGCGATGGCACCCCACTCCAGTACTCTTGCCTGGGAAATCCCATGGACAGAGGAGCCTGGTGGGCTGCAGTCCATGGGGTTGCTAAGAGTCAGACACGACTGAGCGACTTCACTTTTCACTTTCATGCATTGGAGAAGGAAATGGCAACCCACTCCAGTGTTCTTGCCTGGAGAATCCTAGGGACGGGGGAGCCTGGTGGGCTGCCGTCTATTGGGTCGCACAGAGTCGGACATGACTGAAGCGACTTAGCAGCAGCAGCAGCATGATTATCTACTACACGATCCAGCAGAGATGGCTCCTGAGAAGAAAGAGAAGTCCCTAACAAGCACTGCTATACTGAATAACAGTGATTATATGTATAATGGACAATTATATGAAAGCCAGGACAATCCTAATTTCTTGATGGGAAAAATGTTAGTATTCCAAATGTAAACAGATACTCCCTGCAGTAGTCCTTCACAAATATTATATTAATATAATCTCTCAAACTTATACATCTCTCTTTATCAAAATAAAAATCTTCCCTCAACCAGAATCTTGTGAAAATGTAGATTTATTATTACTACTATCATCATTGTTTTTGGCCCTTCTGAACAAAATGTAAGCTTTTAAATCAAGAGAAAAAGCAATGATTTTGAGTAAAGCATATTTTCAGGAAAAATTACTAATAGCATTTTTAAGCACATTGTTAATTTATTCTTTTGAATTTTTCAAAGCTAAGAAAGTATGAAAACAATCAAGAATCAAGGTTATGACACAATGACAGTATTTAGCCATTAGTTATTACTAACCACGTAGGCCAGGCAAGATTATGGTTCCATAAGCAAGTCTATGGACAAGCATGTATCATTTAGTCCTAACAAATTCATTTTTTAATTTATTTGCTGAATAAGTATGCAATGAGCACCACTTTTATGTATGGCCCTATAATTATCATGCATTTTGGGTACCATTTTCCTTAAATAACTTTGCTGAAGATCATTAAATCAATACTTCAAACCCAACTTATATTGACAATAAAGCAAACACTTCTACCTTTATATTTAATCATGACCACATGAGTCACTCATACCTCCTTTTCTCCAGAACATGAAATTAGAGTAGAATGCTTTTAGTTTTAGCTTCATTATATGGAATTATAGTCAAGCTGGCAGGACCAGAGCTAAAATCTGAAACGGGAGCTAGAAGCAAAAGAATAATATAAACAAGATTTAAAATGAGACTACTTAATAGAATAAATTCTAAAGCACTTAAGAGAAATTAATTTACATAGACACAATGCAATTACAAGAAAAGAAGAGGCCAGCATCATTAGGGCAGGGTGAAAGAAGACTCCGATTA